>NC_056726.1:1215555986-1215653486 GCF_019279795.1 Protopterus annectens
AGATACCCTGAAGTTCATTTCAGAGATTTTGTTCTGGCCTTTTGCTCCAATTTTCCTGCATCATTTCAACACACATTAAATGGCCAAAATTCTACTGCAATAACTATAGGAGAAATAGTTGAATTGTGTTTGGGGCCTGGGGCTAAACCATGGTGTTGTACAGAAAATTTCACTGCTTTCCCCCCAAACTTTTAATCCTGTGATGTCCTGAACAAAATCATAACTAAAAAAAAAAAAAAAAAAAAAAAAAAAAAAAATTCAGTCTTATTTTTTATTTTAGCGAAGAAATGTTTTGTCCAAGGCTTAATGATCAACGGTGAGAAAAAAATACTTAATAAACCAAGAAGACAAATGTTTGCAAGCATACATAAATCATATCTGGGAACAGTGTCTGTCACTCAACCCCCCTCCAAAAAAAAAAAATAGTGACCTTCTGTGTACCCCTCTGGTGCTCCACTGGGATGAAAATGAAAAGGTAAACGGCCACAGTCATAAATATTTAAGTTGCTGCTGTCAAACATAAACACAACGTGCCTCCTCCCTTCTCAAAAAAGATAGCCACCTTCTGTGTACTCCTTTTATATCAGGCTAGGACAAAAGTGAAAGAAGAAATAGAACATGTAACATACTTCAACTTGTCAGATGTATATTATATGCACAGCATTTTTCTTTACTTCTACTCTCAAATGATAGCTACCTGTCAACTCATTAGATGTTCAGTTGTGAGGAAAGTGGAAAACTAACAATTGCAGTAATATATTCCAGCTTGTTGCTCCGCACCACCCTAGACAAGATTCAGTGATTTTGTGCATACTTCTGAAGTTTAATTGTGAAGAAAGTTAAAGAAATAAACAAGAAACAACCAATGTTCCAGATGGAGATAGACCACAGACACAATGCATTTAGTACTTTCATTCTTTTTAATCTTAAAACTTCCTCAGAAAAAAACCCTGGCAATCATATACCATTTAAATAATAAAAATGTTAACATCACATGACATT
Organism: Protopterus annectens; assembly: GCF_019279795.1. Classification (NCBI taxonomy): domain Eukaryota; kingdom Metazoa; phylum Chordata; order Ceratodontiformes; family Protopteridae; genus Protopterus; species Protopterus annectens. The sequence continues at coordinate 1,215,556,989 of NC_056726.1, forward strand.
AACTAGCCAACCAAATCTATTTTAATTAAAATGAATGATTATACAAATATTGACGTCCACTACTTGAAAAAAACTTTAGCCATTATGATGTGAATCAATGAATATATAAATTATTAACCTACCTAACCTAAAATATTCTATCAAGAACTAATTTTAAATACAATTTTGCAACCTTTGTGCCATAAAAAAAACATTTAACAGCAATACTCTCATTGAGACCAGGCTCCTTTTCAGCAGCTAATCTAATCTGCTGTTCAATCTTCTTACAATTCAATTTTATTTTTAAATCACTTTCTAACTCATTCATGTTAATGTAATCTAATACAAAAAAAAACTGATATTTTTTGAAATCTTTGCAAACTGAGGCATGGTTTGCTAATGAATTACTAAAATACTTATTTTTAATGTATGGACAATGCTCCTATATATTTTTAGACATTTTTCTTAAAGTTTTTCCTACATAAAATGATTTGCATGTTTCACATATTAATACATAAACTTCACCTTTAGAATCACAATCAGACCTACTATTAGCCCAAATCACCTTTCTAACACTTTCTATAAACACATTGGAAGAATTACATCATCTGCATCTACCTACCTCCTGGTAATAACACCACCACAACAGAGGATATTCTCAGCTGGGTATCTACTAATCTCCCCCAAGAAACTATTATATTAGGTGACTTCAATACAGACTGGAAGTGTGTCAATACTGACAACCCTTCCTCGCATATTAATCTTCATGGATTCAGTCAAACTATTACCACCACTACAAGAATTAACAAGCCAAACAAAAAAGAGAGTATCTTAGATTGGATACTTATTAACAGACAGCAACAAACTTATAAAGTAGGCACTTTGCTGGATGATGTAAGTGACCATTCTTTAACTTACATTATAAGACAAAAGAAATACATTCCCAACTCACCCAGGTACAGGATCTCATGGTCCAATAAACACTTTAACTCTGAATGCTTCCAAATGGAACTTAATGCCTGCAACTGGAACCCTCTAAATTCTCTCCCACTTGAAGAGGCTGTTAAATATTTTAACTCAAAATTCTTAACAATCCTAGATGAACATGCCCCCAAAAGGTCTATTAGAATGAAGTCTAAAACAGCCCCTGGCTATCAAAAGACACTAGGCAAATTATATTGCTTAGGAATAAATCTTGGGCTAAATGGAGAGCTACCAGATCTATCCCTGAGCAAGAAAACTTTAGAAAGCTGAGAAATATCACAAAAAAAGCCATACTCACAGATAAAAAGAACTACTATTGTAAACTCCAGCAAACTCACCATAACAATCCTCAAAAGTTTTGGTCAGGGAATAATACACTCATTCACCCTGGCCACTCTAGCACACTAACTCCACATGGAGCTGATAATAATACTCCACAGGAAACTGCCAATGCCCTCAATTCCTTCTTTACTGACACCATACAAGCCCTAGCACGTCAACGTCTCCCTATCTCTATACCTGGTACTCTTCCAACCACAACCCATCCCTACTTCTTACATCTAAAAAATCATCCAAAAGCTTAAGCCATGTACTCCCTCTGCAGACCAATTAACCTCTGAATACCTGCAAAAAGCAGCTAAATCAGTTGCCTACCCTATTTCCATCCTTATCAATAGAACTCTAATTGAGGGAATCATCCCAGACATCTGGAAAATCTCCCACATAATCCCCTTACATAAAGGTGGTAACTCTAATGATTTTTCCAATTACAGGCCCATAGCTCTCTTATCTCCCTTAGCAAAGGTTATGGAAAAATGTATTCACCATCAGCTAATGAACCACTTAACCAAACACAACATTTTAGCTAACTGCCAACATGGTTTTAGACCATTTCATAGTACCACCACAGCTCTCCTTTCATTCACCAACTTTATCAACCACAGCCGTAATAACAATTGCCTCACTTCGGCACTCTTTATTGACCTATCAAAAGCTTTTGACGTGGAAAACCACCCCTTACTCATAAATACCCTTGAATCCCTCTCTCTAGACACCAAGGCTATCTGCTGGTTCAAGTCCTACCTTAACAACAGGCAACAAGCAGTTCTCTGGGAAAACAAGCTATGTTCCCACCTGCCCATCTCCCTTGGGGTCCCTCAGGGATCTATTCTAGGACCTCTTCTCTTCTCTTTGTTCATCAATGGCCTCCACTCAGCAATCCCTCTAGCTACCTGCATACAATATACAGACGATTCTACACTCATCTGTTCTGCCAACTCCACATCTGAACTACATTCCCTAACCCAAAAAGTATTCAGCACAGTGGAGACTTGGTTCTTGAAACGTTGTCTCATTCTGAATGCCAAAAAGACCAAACTCTTACTCTTTACACCTTCCACTAAGTCCTCCCCCATGAACTTTACAATTAAATCCAACAATGACACCATTATAGCCCCAGATTCTACCACCAAACTGCTAGGTATCACAATTGATAACAACCTCACCTTTGATAACCATATTAACAACACCATTAAAACAGTAAATAGAAAGATGGGCTCCTTATATAGAATAAAACCCTTCTTAACCCCAGCATCCCGAACTACAATTGCCCACTCCCATTTAATCTCAACTCTTCTATATGCTTCACCCATATATAGTAACCTAAAAAAAAGTAATCTGGTCAAACTAGCTAACTCCTATAATAATATAGCCAGATTTGCCACTGGAAACCCTTTTAGAACACACCATTGTCAGAACCTACAGCAACTAGACTGTTTAGAATTAAACAACATTTTGATACTATCCCAACTTACCATTGTTCATAAGATATTATACCAACCTAACAACAGCCCTATACTTACCGACCTAATTACTCCCTATAGGAATCTCAACTCCTTACGATCCTCTAGTAAACGTCTTGCTAGCACAAGCAAATCAAACAACCTGGCAGGGAACTCCCTGTTCTCCAATACTGCAGGAAAAAACTGGAATCTTCTGCCACCAGATCTAACTTTACAACCCTCCCTGCAACTCTTTAAACAAAGGCTCAAAAAACATCTTAAAACTCACTGGGTATGTCCCTGTAGCAACCCTGACTAATTCCTCTGCTCTCTCTACTGCTATCTCTGTACTGCTTCCTCATGCCAATCTTTACTACTTCACCTCTCCAGAAGTAGTATTTATCTTTAGTAAATTAAACTACCTATGTTAGTAATGTAATTCCTCCGAATGTACTGTATCTTATCTCAGATATCATTACTGCACAGTGACTAGCTAATTCTGTATGTCTATAGGACATTAATGTTAGTTTTTTCCTCTCATTAATACTTATGACTATGTATTCTTAATATCCTTTCTTTGTATAATTTGTACTGGTTATTTTTAAGTGTTATATTATCTCTGTGTTATAACTGGAGCTTTTCTCCCCGGGCCTCCACTGAAAATGGAAATATATCCAGCTGGACTAGCCCGGTTAACAAATGTAAAATAAATAAATAAAATAAAATTACCATTATTACATTTGTGTGTCCCATAAATGGATAGATTATCTTGGATATTTCTATTATTAGACTTCTCTAGTTCATAGGTTCATAGATGTGTACTAGGCTAACAGGCCTGGAGCCTTTACAAGCCTAGCCCATAGAAGTGCCCTGGCTTCATGCCGCCCAAGTAGTAATGATTTAATGTTGTAATTTTTTTTTTATAAGTGAAATATGGTCTCTCACCTATATTTCTAGATAACGCAGTATTACCAAGAATAATTTTCCAATTATTTTCAATTATGTCTTTGATAACATACATGTTAGTAGAAATAGGTAGTGGGAAAACTCTCACATATTTCTTTCTTTAGTAAAAACTATGCTATCACTAACTTCTTTTGACTTAGTAGACAAATCAGATGATAAAATTGATTTAAATATGTTCCGTCTCTTGACAATGAATTCTTTTACAATTTTATCTAAAAGGTCTTCACTATAACCTCTTTCTAAAAACATTTCAGTGAAAATAGCAACATCTGACAAAAATATATCATCCACACTAGTTTATAGGTTCAAAGGTTACAATACTATTGCAACACTAGGTGTGTACTAGGCTAATAGCCCTGGAGCCTTTACAAGCCTAGCCCATAGAAGTACCTTGGCATCGTGCTGCCTGACATTAGATCCCAGTGTCTCCATCAAGTAGACCCACTGGAGTGATCCCCAGGGTGAACTTTCTATTTCCCATCCACTCATCAAAATTTCTCTTGAAGAGGGTCAGTGAGGTGCTCTGCTTGACATGCATGGGAAGTCTATTCCAGAGCATGGGCAGTCTCTGGGTTATGAACCTGTCCCTCCAGCATGTTCTGTTGATTGTGGTAATGAGGGTGAGGTCTCTGAAGTGTGTGGTGCAGAGGGTTCGGGATTCCTTTAGATGTAGTATTTCTAACAGGGCTGGGTCAGACATGGCTTTGTAAGTCAAGCAGAGATCTCCTCTTAGTAGACGATATGAAACAGAGAATAGCTGGAGTTTTTTGAATCTGTCCATGTAGGACATGTGTTTAACGCCCAGGATCCCTTTTTTGAGATACTTTTGTGGCCTCTCTAGCTGTTGCAGGTGTAGAATATGAACAGCCAAAGCATGTGTTTCAAGGGAATTGAGTATGTGACAGTTTGTATAAACTGAGATGTACTGAGTGCTGTGAACTCTAAACTGTGAATAATGGAAAAATACTGAACAAACAAGAGTCTGCCTGAAAGCAGGAAATGTGCCTTTTATGGAAATATATCCGATTTTCTCTTTTGCCTAGAGATATGATGATGTGAATTGTCTTATGTTTACGGGTAAACCTTTGATTGGTTAATTGCCCTGTATAATGGTCTAATTGGTCCAGTTTTACATTTCTGTACTGTCAGCAATATCACCAGTATATAAGCTTGTTTATTTCTTTGTTCTGGGAGCCTCCCTGGTGCTTTCCATGAGGCTCCCGCACGTGTGTACTGTTAGTTAATAAAAACCACTGAAGGAGAGAAAGAACTATTTGTCTTCGCTTTTAAAGTATTATAAAACTTAACAATTGGTGCCGTTTACTCGGATCTGAATTAAGAGCAAGCTGCAGCAGCTGAGAACTGAACAAAATACAGCTAAAAGGTCCCACAACAGATTTTTCTGTTTCTGTGGTATTTCCTTCATTTTTCTGTCCCTGTCTGCCTTCTACAAAATTTTATGAACACATTTTTTTTCTCTTTCTGACAAAGTTATGATTTCTCTCCTTCAGTCATTTTAAGGTAAGTGGCATGCATTTCTTTTCTGCTTTGAATACGCAGTATGAGAGTGGGGTTAATCCAGAGAATAAACTGGCATCATACACGTACGAAAGGAGAAATGAGAGTGGGGTAAACAGACTTTTTTTTTATAACATCTTAGCTAGCACTGTGTCAAACAGGTATAGCTTATTGTATGAGAGCGAGGTAAAAAAACATTTTTATAACACCTTAGCTAAACCTGTGTCAAACAGGTATAGCTTATTGTATAAGAGTGGGGTAAAAAAACATTTTTATAATGCCTTAGCTAAACCTGTGTCAAACAGGTATAGCACCTTGTATGAAAGTGGGGTAACAAGAGGTTTTCATAATGCCTTAGCTAAACTTGTGGTAAACAGGTATAGCACATCGAATAATAGTGGGGTACTGAGTGAGAATGGGAGCAAGTGCGGGTAAAATAAATGAGCCAGAAAAAGGTATACCAACTGGTTATATGTTTTATAGGGTGTCCCGGGACAGTTGTATGTTTCTAGATCATTGGATCGCCCTTACTAAGGACGACGGCGATCTTGCTTTTCCAGAAAATGGTAGCTTTAATAAAAATGTTCTGACTAATTTACGCAAAAAATTAAAAAAGAAAGGAAAAATACCAGGGTTGTGCTGGGCAGCCTTTAATGACTGGATGTGTGAGGCAAAAGAATGAAAAAAAGATTCAGTCATTAGTAGTCTTAAGAATAGTCTACAAAAGTTAAAAGAGCAGATAAAGGAATTGTGACAACCTACTAAGAATCTAGACATAGCTAATGGTACACGTTTAAAAGACCCACCCTTTAAGGGATTATATCCAGTACAAGAATTAAATAAACTACAGATACCTGAATCATCTGAAGATGATAATCCATGGTTCCCCCCACCCCCTACGGCTCCTCCACTGCAATATCAACCTTCACAACTACAGGATGGAACTGTTAGTTCTACAATACCGAGTGAAGACTGGCAGATGGAAAAGCAAATCATTCAGGACCCCAGACGGGGAGATCAGGTGATAGGAGGCCAACCTAGTCGCCTGACTATAGAATAACCTCACCAAACAGATACAGGCAAATCATCCCCTAGAGTGACCCGCTCTAAGATTAAGAAACAACACAAAAAAAAAGTGCAAATGCTTTTTGACCCTAGGTCCAGTCAGCCGAAAATACCTCAAAATAGAAAAACTTTTTTTTCACACAAGGGTAAATATTATAAACAATGCCCAATTGTAGTTAAGGATGATTACATTAATCCAGATAGATTTCATCAAAGCTTCACTTCCGATTCGAGCATGAGCTCATCAGACGAAGCAGGAGTATTTCCACTGAGGGAAATTCCAAATCCAGCACATGCTAGAAATGCGGAACAACCGGCTACTGTCGTCGTACCTAGGGTGTGGTCGGCAGTCGATTTTCAAGCTATTACCAAATCACTTCCGCCCATTCGTAATAACCCAGCAAAGTTTCAACGCGTACTAGCAGGACACATATGTTTACAAAATCCTACTATAAAAAAAGTTAAAGCTGTCCTCCAATACGCTGTTCCAGCTAATCTGATAAAACGTATCTGGGATCATGCTAATGTCCCCACCCCAATACCAAAGCATAACACACAGAAAGAAAACAGTTTTAAAGCGGTTAGACAACAAATTGTTGATGCTATAATTGTCATAGTTCCACCTACCCCGAATTGGTCTAAGATTAAATCAGTTTTACAAAAAAAAGATGAACCTATAAATAAATATTTACAATGACTTACTGATGCCTTTGAGGCATATTCCAAATACCCAGAGCCCACCGAAGGGCCAGCACAGAGCGGGCTATCAGCTGCTTTTGTGGATGGGTTATGCCCTCAAGTGAAAAATAAATTAAAGGAAGTATTTTTAAATCGGCCCAGTCTGGGCCTACATGAGTTAGTCCAGCAAGTACAATACCTATCTGACCATTTGGCTAAAGAAAAAAAGGATTTACAGAAAAAATTAGTACAGGCACAAATTCAAATGTGTTACGCTCTGGGCCAACCCTGTCACCGAGGTAAAGGACGAGGGTGGGGAAGGGGGAGGGGCAAAGGTCAAAATCCAGCGACTCACAATAAACAAAACTATCAAGGCACACAACCTACCCAAACCCAGAATACAAATAATCAAAACAAATGTTTCAATTGTGGCCAGATAGGTGTCCATATTTGGCAGAGCAACCTGCACCATACACTGAGGCACCACAACAATGGAATTCTAACTGGATGCCAAACCCATGACAACAACCACAATAAAGGTTCCCTGAACAGAAACAACAGCAATTATACCCTTTCCTTCCTGTGGATCAGGATGGACCACATGTTATGTTATTAGTTAAAAACAAACCATATCCATTTCTAATTAATACCAGAGCAACTAAATATATGCTAACTAGCAGAACAGCCATGAATATTCCACTTTCTAATAAAGTTACTAAAAAAGTAGGTGTTTCCGGTATACCTATCGAATATTCTAAAACCGTTCCGGTCCCAATAACTTTGGGACCATTGCAAGATAATCATGCCTTTTTAGTAGGACCATCGACACCTTTAAATTTATTAGGACGAGACTTATTGTGCAAAATGGGGGCCACTATCTTTTGCACAGCTGATGAAGTCTATCTCCAAGTACCTCCAGATCAACAGGACATTACTTTAGCAGCCTTGAATAATAATATCACATTGCAATCAATGTGTATTCAGTCAGATTCTAACAAAAATAAAGATTTACACTCCTTGCCCTCTTAATTGTGAACAGCTCATGATAATGACATAGAATTTTTAACTTCAGCTATCCCTGTAAAAATAACTCTAAAACCTGGAGCAAAATTGCCGCAAGTACCACAGTACTCTCTGACAGCTGAGGCTATTTCTGGTATAGCCCCTGTTATTTCTGCACTAGCACAGCAAGGAATAATAGTGCCCACCACAAACCCGTGTAATACTCCAATATTACCAGTAAAGAAACCTGGTAAACAAGCTTACAAATTTGTACAAGATCTACAGAACATTAAGGAAGCAGTTATGCCTGTCTTCCCAATTGTGCCAAACCCTGCTACTATTTTAACTTGTATCCCACCTACAGCTAAATGTTTTACAGTAATAAATATTTCATCAGCTTTTTTCTCTATACCAGTACATTCTAATAGTCAATATTTGTTTGCTTTTACCTACAAAAGACAACAGTATACTTGAACCTGATTGCCCCAGGGGTATGTAAAATCCCTGACTTTATTTTCAAGGGAAATGCATAGGCAATTACAAAATTTACAGCTACCGTCCCGTTCAGTACTAGTCCAATATGTAGACAATATCCTTATAGCTTCCCCAGACAGTAACGCCTGTAGGAAAGATTCTCTTTTAGTGTTAAAATTCCTAGCCACACGTAAATTTAAAGTGAATAAATCAAAGTTACAATATTGTCAAAATAAAGTACAGTATTTAGGACACATAATTAAAATGGGTTCTCGTCGAATACTCCCAAATCGTATCACTTCTATTCAAACTGCACCTTGTCCTATAACACAAAGGCAACTTAGAGAATTCCTTGGTCTAGCAGGATATTGCAGACAGTGGGTATCTAATTTTTCAGAAATTACCGCCCCTCTTTTGCAACTTTTAAAAAAGGACATTACAGACACTTTACCCTGGACGTCACAGCATGATAAAGCTTTTCAGGCAATTAAAACAGCCCTGATTAATCCTCCTGCCTTAGGGTTACCAGACTATTCTAAACCTTTTGTTTTCTTCTGTTGCAAAAAAAATAAAACTGCTGAGTCTCTTAACCCAGCAACGCACTGGCGAATACAAACCAATTGCTTACTATAGTACTCAATTGGATCCGGTCGCTTCTTGTTATTCAGCTTGCTTACGGGCTGTGGCTGCTGCTGCTGTCTTGGTAAATATGGCAACTCCACTAACCCTGGGACATGACACTGTACTAGCAGTCCCGCATGCTGTTCAAGCCTTATTTTTAAAAACTAAAACACAATATCTTTCAAATGCATGTCTCACAAAATACAAAATAAGTTTAATGGAAAATCCTGCTCTACAAATTAAACGCTGCCCACCACTAAACCCTGCCTCTTTGATACCAACCTCAGACGAGGGCAAACCATATAATTGTGTATTAGTAGTTAACTCTGTTCTTTCTCCTAGGTTGAATTTATTTAATACTCCTTTGCAAAATCCTAATTTAATTCTTTTCGTTAATGAATCCTGTTTAAAAACAAACTCCGAAAAATTCCAAGCTGCTTGGTCAGTCTGCACACCAACTAAAGTATTGCAATCAGCACAATTACCAACTGGCGCCTCCGCGCAGGCCGCGGAATTAGTGGCATTATCACATGCATGTAAAATAGCTAAAGACAAGTCTGTTACTATTTATACTGATTCCCATTATGCCCATGGTGTTGTTCATAATTTTGGTATATTATAAAAAGAACGGGGGTTCTTAACATCTTCCGAAACACCCATTAAAAACCATTTGTATATCAATAATTTATTACAAGACTTATTGTTACCTTCTAAAATTGCTGTTGTTAAATGTGCAGCCCATCAATCCAATGACACTTTCGAAAGTAAGGAAAATAATTTTGCTGACTAAACAGGCTGCTTTGTCACAAACTGTTCAGGGTCACTTTTTGCAGCCATTACAACATATAAAAACTTTTAATGATACGGTACTCAAAGCTTTACAAAATGAGGTCTCAGAATAAAAAAAAAAAACATGGCTGGCTCAAAATTGTTTTAAACGATCCGATTTAATTTGGCAACATCCTGATGGCAGATTAGTCTGTCCCCTATCCATGCTAAATTCCCTCATTAAAGCTTATCATTTGCCAGCCCATGTTGGGGTACAAGCTTTAATAAAACAAATCCAAAAGGATTGGTTTGCCCCAAAGCTTTCTGTTTCTGTACAGCACTTTGTGAGCAAATGCTCCATTTGTTTACAGTACAATATTTCCAAAGGCACAATGGCTCCTGTACAACCATTACCAAAACCATTGGGACCATTTTGTGCTTTGCAATGAGATTTTATTAAATTACCACTTTGTGCACATTTTAAATATGCTTTAACTATTATTAATGTTTTTTTCTAAATGGTTAAAAGCGTATCCTTGTACAAAAAATAATGCTATCTCAGTTGCTAAAAAACTTTGTTATGATTTTATATCTCAATTTGGTGTTCCTTGTTATATATATTCAGACCGTGAAACACATTTTACAGCTCAATTAATTGACTCACTGTGTACTATGTTGGGCATCACTTTAAAATTTCACTGTCCATACAGACCACAAGCATCTAAAATTATAAAACGCATAAATCAAATACTAAAAACTAAACTAGCAAAAATTACTATTAAAACAGGCCTCACTTGGGTACAGGCCTTACCACTAGCTTTGCTCTCTATGAGAGCACAAGTACATCCTACTAAAGGTCTTTCTCCTCATAAAATTCTGATGGGCCGACCTATGCAAATGCCCATGACGCCACCACCACTCTTTTCTGAATACGATGCCTTTAATCATAATGTTATTGTATACTGCACTTCTCTTGTTTCTTTCTTACAGTGTTATCATCGGCAAGTAGCAGTTGCACAACATAATCCTAATTCTTTTACGACTTCAAAACTACAACCAGATGATTAAATGTATGTCAAGTCTTTTTCTAAAAAAACAGCACTGCAACCTTGTTAAAAAGGGCCTTACCTATTTTTATTAACAACCTCTTCAGCAATACAATTACAAGGCTCACCAACCTGAATTAATTTATCACGCATTAAAAAAGCAGTCCCTTCCGACCATCAGACACCTCTACCCTTCACAGCTCCACAATCTCCACCTATCTCTTCCCGTACTCGCAGCCATACTGTTCCTGCACCTGACAATATCTAACATTTCTCCAATCAAAATACTTCCCCATTCTCATAACATACCACCGAAACCACCATTTCCACTGAAGTACTGTGCAACAATCTTAGTGGTTATTTTTGTTATTCTTCTATTTTTACTGTGGCCATTCCTATTTTCTGCTACAATAATACCTCATGCCAAAAAAACTGCATGGCATCCACCATTCAATACCTACCAAGGCATAAAATATACTTATGCATCATCCCTTAATGTTTCCAATTGTTGGATCTGCACTGCCATTCCTACGGTTCATGGGGGATTGATGCTAAATATAGTTCCTTTAGGGATTAAAGAGACATGGACGAATCTGATCTATGACACATCAAGAGTTATTTCGAAACACAAAGTAGCATTACAGTTGTCTGTTCGTCAAAATGGAACTGTGTGTTTCCAGAAACTTGATAAAATTAGAGTAGGGTGGAGCCATTGCAACAAAACAGTGGTATATATCTGCACTGCATGGGGTTGTGTAACCGATTTCTCACCTATATCAAGAATTGTGAAAAACTCTATAGCTAACTTTTCCCGGAAAATAGAAACTGTCTACTGAAAAATATTTGAAGGGCGGCAGAATGCTGAGAATTGCTTTAAACCTATCAATATCACCATCAAAGTAGAGAACTGTTATTTTGTGTGTGGGGAAAAAAGCATATAAATGGCTACCAGGAAACTGGTCTGGCAGCTGTTTCCTGGGGTACCTAGTCCCAGCTATCCAACATGTATTTACACTACCTAAGGGAAAAATTTGAAACGTTCGAGAGGTCAAAAAGCCTGCCAATCTGGTAGGTAAAGTTGATGCTTCATGAATCTATGATCATAACCTGGCTAATGCTAGTACCAAAGGACTGTCCGATATGGACTTGGGTGATGATGTAATATCATGGGCTGGTATAATTCCGTCATACAGAGCAGTGAAATCAATTTGGAAATTGAGAAAGTTATCTAAATTGCTCGAAATCTTGAGCAATGCTACATTTTCTGCCTTAGAACTAGTAACTGATGAACTGACTGCCATGAGGGCTGTAGTACTCCAAAACCATATGGTCCTTGACTTCACCCTAGCGGCGAAAGGAGGAACTTGCGCTTTAATCCAGGAGGAGTGCTGTACTTTTATTCCTGATAATCAAAACGAAATTGAGAGCCACCTTGAACTGATTCAGAGGATTTCCAAACTTTCAGAGGCCAAAGAGGCTGATAGCTCAACTTGGGCTTGGTTAACCAACTTATTCTCAGGTTGGGGTGGTGGACTGTTAAAACTGATCTTATTAATTGCAGTATTAGCAATTGTTGCTTTCATTGTCTTATTTTTAATCAAAGCACTAATTTTAAAATTGATATCTTCAAAAACTGTGAAAAAAGTGCCTAAATTTTATATGCCTTCACCTATGACTGTAGATAATGAAATGAAAATGTCTCTCAATGATGAAAAGACTAGTAGCATGGTTATGCTAGATCTGTGGCAAATGTATGACAGATTAAATGATGATGCTTACACAGCATCAAATGGGGGATTGTAAAATATGAGCAGCCAAAGCATGTGTTTCAAGGGAATTGAGTATGTGACAGTTTGTATAAACTGAGATGTACTGAGTGCTGTGAACTCTAAACTGTGAATAATGGAAAAATACTGAACAAACAAGAGTCTGCCTGAAAGCAGGAAATGTGCCTTTTATGGAAATATATCAAAATTTTCTCTTTTGCCTAGAGATATGATGATGTGAATTGTCTTATGTTTATGGATAAACCTTTGATTGGTTAATTGCCCTGTATAATAATCTAATTGGTCCAGTTTTACATTTCTGTACTGTCAGCAATATCACCAGTATATCTGGGAGTCTCCCTGGTGCTTTCCATGAGGCTCCCGCATATGTGCACTGTTAGTTAATAAAAACCACTGAAGGAGAGAAAGAACTATTTGTCTTCACTTTTAAAGTATTTTAAAACTTAACACAGGATTCTAGTGAGGTACATGCCAAATAGGGCATTATACTCAATGACTGGTCTAATGAGGGAAGAGTAGAAAGAAGTGATGACCTCTTTCTTCCTGGATGCAAAACCCTTGGTAATGAGATGTGCCACATAGAAGGACTTTCTGACCACAGTGGCAATATGTTGGTCGAAGGAGAGGTTGCTGTCAACCTGTGTCCCCAGATCTCTTATAACACCTTCAGTGTTCAGTGGGCTCTCATTGATGTGGTAATTAGCAGGAACTGAAGTTTTCCCAAAGGGGATGATGACACATTTTTTGACATTAAGCTTAAGGCCATGGTTTCGACACCAGTCATTGGTCTCAGTGAGGCCTTTCTGTAGGATGTCTGCATGACTTGGGGAGTTAATAATGACTCCTAGCTTGCAGTTGTCTGAGAACTTGGTCAGCCAGAGTCCCTCTGTGTTGGCCTGGACTTCTGAGAAGCAGATGCAAAACAGGAGATTACCCAGGACCGAACCCTGTGGGACTCCACTCATGACTGGTTGGCAGTCTGACTTGGAGTCCACTACTTTCACACTGTGGGTTCTATCTGTGAGCCAATTTGCAACACACCTAGTGATATAGGGGTTGATGCCTAGTTTGGTGAGTTTATCAATGATTTCTGAGTGAGGAATGATATCAAAGGCCTTGGCCAGATCAAGGTAGGCTGTATGAACTGCCTTACCCTCATTTACAGCTCTGGTGACTGTCTCAAAGAAGTCAACCAGGTTGAGCAGGCACAATCTACCCTTCACAAAACCATACTGCGTGGGATCTAGAGTTTGGAGATTCCCTATATCCTTGTTAATTAGGTCCATGATGATGCGCTCTATAGTCTTACATATCAGACTTGTCAGGTTAATGGGGCAATAATTCCCAGGGTCTGTAGTTGCTCCCCCTTTATGGAGAGGAATGACTGTAGCAGTGTGCCATTCAGTAGGGACAAAGCCTGAGGTGAGGCTGTGAGTGAACAGGGCACACAGATGTGGTGCCAGTTCACTTTGCAGTTCATGTAGAACACAGCCACAGATATTGTGGGGTCCCATGGAAGCTGTATTCTTGGCCTTGGACTATGCCGCTTTAACCTGTGCTGCAGTGATGCTGGGTGCCTGGCATTCTTCTGGTATTGTGATTGGTCTTTTAGGGGGGAGAGAGGGGTAAAGTTGGCATGGAATGTGTCAGCCAGTATGTTGGCAATATCTGTTGGCTCAGTATAGGAGGTATCATTGTGCAGTAACTTGGAGCAAATCTAGGTATTGCCGTGGAGATTCTTGATATAACTATAGAAGGTGTTGTGGTTGTTTTTAGTGTTTGCTGCAATTCTGCCTCGTAGCTGGCTTTAGAGGTTTAAATGAGAGATTTCAACTTTTTTGTTGAGGCTAATAAGGGAGTTTTTCCAGTCTTGGGACTTTATCTTTTTCCTGCAAACATTTGTTCCTTCTGTAAGCCTACTTAATCCAATAAACTGTCCCTTAATGACATTTCATTTTGTGTGGAGTGGATTCTGGCTTTTCTAATGTAAATAATTGTTTACAAATGTCTCTTTCCTAAATATCTTATTTTGGAACTTCTTAGCCTTTCTGTCAGTATAGATAGTTAAATCCAAAAACTGCATACTTCTGAAGTTTGACTGTGAGGAAAGTTAAATAAATAATGACTGCACTGTCCCCAGCCCACACACAAGCTGCCACAACTTTAAGTGCAGACCTATAAGTAGCAGGGGCTAGTCTTAAACAAGATAGGGTCTGGTGCATAGGCCCCTACTAATCTTGTGTCAAAATTCTTATATACAGCCTGGGGTGTAGAGGACACTAGGTCCTCAGAAGTTCTGAGGGTCTAGATGTTTTATGTTCATTTTATGTCTTATTTTCAAAAGATAATGACTTTTTAACTGTTCTTTCTTTAGTACTGTCTGGAAGAGATATGTATGTGCCACTGAGACTGCATTTGTCCACAGGAAAAAAATATATTATTTTCACTCACACACAGACATAGACACACACACACACACACACACACACACACACACACACACACACACACACACACACACACACACACACATACAAATAATATCTAGCAAGGAGCAGATCAAATGAACCTTAGTAGTATTATATACACTGTGCTGTGCTAAAAAAATCCTGACAAAGTCAACACCTATGTCATTAGGGATACAAGTGAAAAGTGAAGTAACATCCATAGTAACTAACAATACTTGATTGTTAAATTCAATTAACCTCCATTCATCTAATCTCAGTAAGAAATGTTTAGTGTCCTTTAAAACATACTCAACTTTATTGAGTATGGGACAAAGTTGTTTCTCAACATAGATTGAGAGTGTCTCTGTAACCCACCCTCTGCCAGATACTATTGGTCGCATGGGTGGATTAAAGGAATTTTTGTGCAACTCTTGGTATTAAGAATCTTAGTAAAGCAGAATTTTCTGCTTTAATGGAATTAGCATCCTCTGAAACATTATATTTTAGACCTGCTGACAAGGGTGGGGGAATAGTAGTTTTTGGCACCATTCATTACACTAATACTATGTTGGATATGCTTAGTGACACTACTACATATTTGTCAATTACTGATTTACAAGTTAAGAGATTAATAGCAGAAGTACAACAATGCATTGAGAATTTATTAATGGAGGGTTCTATTGATAAACAGTTAGTTATCTGATTATTTTTTAGTAGAGCACCCCACGATACCTTATATTCATGGACTCCCAAAGTTGCACAAAAATTCCTTTAATCCATCCATGCGACCAATAGTATCTGGCAGAGGGAGGGTTACAGAGACACTCTCAATCTATGTTGAGAAACAACTTTGTCGCTTACTCAATAAAGCTGAGTATGTTTTAAAGGACACTAAACATTTCTTACAGAGATTAGATAAATGGAGGTTAAGTGAATTTAACAATCAAGTATTGTTAGTTACTATGGATATCACTTCACTTTTCACTTGTATCCCTAATGACATAGGTGTTGACTTTGTCAGGCTTTTTTTAGCACAGCACGGTGTATATAATACTACTAAGGCTCCTTGCTAGATATTATTTTGGATCATAATCTATTTATGTTTGAAGGTTCTTATTACTTACAACAATGGGCGTAGCTATGGGCACAGTTTGTGCAAATAGCTACGCCAACATTGTCATGGCTCAGTGGGAGTCTGAGTTTGTGCTCAATGATAACAAAATTTTTTCTAGATTTATCCTCCATTATAGTCGTTTTGTGGATGACGTTTTCTTTATCTGGGATAATGACTATTGTTCCTTATGTGAGTTTGTTGCATATCTTAACAGCAGTACAAATTTTCTGAAGTTTACATTTAGCTCTTCCAATGAAAAGATTTAATTTTTGGATGTGCAGGTTATTTTAGCCCCAGATGGTATTGAGACAGAGATTTACACCAAATCATGTTAGACTAATAACATCCTACATGCTAAAAGCATGCATCCTAAATCAATTAAGAGAAATGTGTTAAAAGGGCAATTTTACAGATCAGCTGGGTTGCACACAAAAGACAGACACATGTATGAATCTTTTGAAGGAATTTCCAGTAACTTTAGACATAAAGGTTATTCACAAGATGATATATATGAAGCACAAGATGAGGTTGTCTCATTCAGGGACACTCGTTCGAAGCCTTGTTTGAATTAAAATATGGACTTGGTTAATAGTAGGATAGTGAATCAGTCAAGTAAGGCTAGAATGTGCCTCACTTTTTCTAATGATTCTTCTGTTATATGTGATATAATCAGGAAACATTGGAAACTAATACAATATGATGTTAAATATAAGCAGGTGATGGGAGAGACACCACATTTTACTTTTAAGAATCAGAAATGTCTTAAGAGATTGCTTTGTTATAAGTCCAACAAAGCTACTGGTAACAGTAATACAGGAGATAAGCTTGGGACTCTCCCTTGTCAGAGATGCACCATGTGTGCTCATATTAACAATGATGATATATTTGTGCATCCTGTGACTGGGCATGTGTATGAACTTAAAGTCACTGCTGACTGTAATACGATGAATATTGTGTATTTATCATCTTGTGAACTCTGCAAAATGTTTTATGCAGGTACAACAAATAGGTGTTTAAGGGACCGGATACGTGAGCATTTGTATAACATTCGGAAGAATGATAGTAAAAATGCACTTGCAAAACATTTTGCTTTAATGGCCAGTGATCATTATTTTAAATTTTTGGTTCTGGAGATATGCCAGCCTAATGTCGGAGGTGGTGATTTAATTAACAAAACAGAATGTCAAGAGATAAAATGGATGTTACTTTTGCAAGCCACAGGCATCAATGGATTAAATGAGTTCATGCCCCTTAAACCAATCTTGAAGTCACGTGATTTGCAGCACTAATTGTTCTATTTAAATTGTAACTGTTCAGTAAAGTTTTAGATCTGATGAAGTACCATGTTGGGTACGAAAGCGCTAATCTTCTTTTGTTTTTAAAGAGTGTTCTTAACAGTGTGTTTTATTAAATACTTTTGCACTACTGCAGTTTGGTTTTTCAATCCTTATTGTTATTCTTCTGTAATTGACACACTCCTTCTTTCATGACCATAATCTGATTTTTCACAGTATATCTGCTAAAATCCATTTCCAATTAAACAAAATGTCATTCAGTTTAATTTCAAATAACCCATATTACATAAAATAATTATTTACCCTTTTCACATATTCTTTTTTATTTTTACAATATTCATATGTAATCATATTCATATCTATATTATGTCATTAATAGTCTCAAAAAATTCTTCACACAGCGTTTTCCAGCTTAACCTTTATTTTACATTTAAAAAAAAAAAAACTACTCTATTGTCTCTTCCTCCTCACAAAATAAACATACTCTTTCAACTTGGGTTTTTTATGGCATATTCCCCTTTACTGGTAATTTATTTATTACCAGTATCCATAGGAAATCCTGACACTCTACTGTCTTGGTATACCACGTTTTCCTTACTTTTTCTGCTTTAATCACTTTTGGTAAATGTTTACGTGGATTTTTGTAACAATATTGTTTTATCACATTATTATACCGCATCCTTCTATATTTTTCTATATAATCAGTTTTACTTTACATGTTAATGTTTATTTCTAGATAATTTTTAATTTCTTCATTCACAAATTTTTTTCAATTTTCTTATTATCTCCCAATTTTTTATACTTATACTTAAACATTTTCATTATTAAATACCCATTATCTTTTTTTACCCACTTTAATAATATATACAAGTTTAAAAGAAGCACAGTAAACAACTGGATTTAGTAACTAATATTCCCCCATTTTCTTCACTCATATACAACACACATTTTTCTTCACTGGGTTTAATCTTGAAACTTATATAAAAGAAAACAACCATTTGCACAATTTCCTTTTCATATTTTACTGGGATCATATAAACAGTTGACATAACACAACTACCTAACGTATTTACAGCTAACTACATCACACAAACTCATTCATCAACAAGAAAATGCTCTGCACTACAAAACTTACTACTGCTTTACTGACTAGTAAGGGACCTCCATTCTAGTAACAAATTCTTACTACTCACAAATAAGACAATAAATGTTGCAGGGGACTCGCTCTTATTCCCAGTACATTGCTAAACTCTGTAATATTGTCCTCACAGAAATAAAACTCTCTGACAAACTCAATGTTTTTAAACCACTGCTTAAACAACATCTCAACCAGTCCTGGTCCTGCACATGCTCATCACCAGGTTAAGACTTTGGGCTCACCATAAGATACTATCCAAATACTCTTCTTAAACAGAATAATCTCAACCTCTCACCAAAATGGCAAAACAATTTTTAAACATAATTGCTGCCTGTACAATCTACTAACTCACACATGGGCTTTCTCTTTAGTAACTTCGACCTCTTTACAACAAAAGGAAGAAACTGTTGCAGAAAAGAGGAAAACTGTACAACAAAAGGAAGAAACTGTTGCAGAAAAGAGGAAAACTTTACAACAAAAGGAAGAAACTGTTGCAGAAAAGAGGAAAATCCCAGGATGCAAAAAACTCCCTTACCAGCCTCAGTAAGAAACTGAGATCCCTCATAAAATCCTCCAAAGCTAGTTACGAAAATAAAATTGCCAAAGATTCCAAAGACAACCACAAGGCATTCTATAACTATGTCAAGAATCTAAATGGCAATGCTCAGATCTGCTCTGAGCTAAAACAGAATGGCATTAAATATACTGATCCCAAGGATATTGCCAATATCCTGGCAGATCGATTCAGTGTCAACTTCACCCCGTCTCACCCCCTAAATGGCCCATCTCAATACCAGAAGATTGCCAAATTCCGGTAATAACGGCCACACAGGTAAAAAATGCACTCTCCAAAGCTAAGAATACAGCATCCATGGGACCAGACAACATCCCGGGCTGTGTACTACATGAACTACAATATGAACTGGCACCTCACCTAAGTGTCTTGTTTAATCATAGCCTCACCTCAGGTTTCATGCTCACTGAGTGGCGCAGAGCTACAGTTATCTCACTCCACAAGGGGGGATCCAACTTGGATCCCGGAAACTACCGTCCTATCAGTCTGACAAGCCTTATCTGCAAGGCCATAGAGTGTATTATCATGGAACTTATAAACAAAGACATTGGCAACCTTCAAACACTGGATCCCACCCAATTTGGGTTCGTGAAGGGCCGATCTTGTCTCCTGAACCTGACTGACTTCTTCGAATCAGTCTCCAAAGCCATGGACAAGGGTAAGGTGGTCCACACAGCCTATCTAGACCTTGCCAAGGCCTTTGACACCACCTCCCACTCTGGAATCATAGATAAACTTACTAAGCTGGGCATTAATCCCTACGTCACCCAATGGCTTGCTAACTGGCTTACTGATAGAACCCACACTGTAAAGGTAGCCGGCTCCAAATCCAGCTCCAGACAAGTGACAAGTGGAGTAACTCAGGGTTCAGTCCTGGGACCGCTCTTGTTTGGCATCTACTTTTCTGAAGTACAGGCCAACACTAAGGGACTCTGGCTAACAAAGTTCGTAGATGACTGCAAACTGGGAGCCATTATTGAATCCCCAAATGATGTGGATACTCTACAAAAGGGCCTTACAGAAACAGATGCTTGGTGCCAGAGCCATGGGCTCAAGCTGAATGCCAAGAAATGTATAGTTATCCCCTTTGGGAAAAAACATGTATCCGTGAATTACCATATAGGTGGCAGTACACTAAACACCGAAAATGTGATAAGAGACTTAGGGACACAGGTGGACAGTGGTCTCACCTTCGATAACCACATCACCACAACAGTCAGGAAATCCTTCTATGTGGCATACCTCATCACTAAGGGCTTTTCATCCAGAAAAAAGGAGGTCATTGTCCCACTGTACTCATCCCTCATTAGACCCATTATAGAATACAACGCCCCATTTGGTATGTACCTCTCAAGTCATCTGCAACAACTGGAAAGGCTGCAGAAATACCTCACTAAAAGAATCACAGGCCTAAAGCAGATGACCTACGCTTACCACCTTAAAAAACTCCAGCTATACTCTGTCACATATCATCTACTCAGAGGCGATCTCTGCTTAACATACAAGGCCATGTCAAACCCAGAGCTGTTGGACATGCTACACTTAAAGAAATCCCAATCCCTCAGAGCCACATGCTCCAGGGATCTAAACCTTGTCATCACAATAAACAAAACATGCTGGAGGGATAGGTTCCTGACCCAGAGACTCCCCAGACTCTGGAATAGATTGCCCATACATGTCAAGCAGAGTGCCTCTTTGGCCCTTTTCAAAAGGAACCTTGACGACTGGATGGGAGAAAGGAAATTCACCCCGGGGATCACGTCAGTTGCCCTGTTAGACAGGGGTCCAGGGAAGTAAATCATGTGGGAAGAAATAGCCAGGGAATTGTTATGGCTAGGATTGTATAGGCCCTAGGGCTGATAGCCTAGTACCAACCTATGAACCTATGAGCCTATGTAAAATCTTAGAATGTATAAATGTAACTAATATATGTATATAAATGTAAATAGAAATGTAATTACTCTTGTGTTTGACTGGAACTTAGTATAATGAATGTAAACAAATGGAGCTTTTTTCCCCAGGCCTCTGTTGAAAATGGATATCAGCCAGTTGGGCTTTCCCAGTAATCAAAGACAAATAAATAAATAAATGCTATTTTTCTCATTAAAACTTTTCCTGAATGCTAATTGATTGTGTCCTTCTCCACAGAAGACAATTATCTTTCATTTTTTCCATCAACCCTTCCCAATGCATCCTAACTATATAATTTTTTCCCAACTTTTACTGCTAGTAAAGACACTTCATTCATTGAAAAAGACACACACCCAATTTTCACCACATCATCCAAACCCTTACTTTTATCTTTATTCAAGGCCACTCCCATTTCTTTAAACATCCAATCAAACAAACCAACACTTCCTCATCCATATTTTGATCATAGCAAAGGTTCTCCAACTGGTTGTCTAGATTGTGGGTGGGATAAAACAGAAATCTATCTCCCCAAAGGTTGTTGCAGACATTCAACATGCCACGATGGCATTGGCAGTACCATTTTCTTTAATCCATTAGCGTAAATAATATTAATAAAAGGGTCTCCAACCTACATGGCACTGTAGATAGCGGTCTAGTTTGCCTTTCCCTAAGGCTGGTCATGTCTAGATCAAGGCTGGTACCCCCATTTGTTGTACATTTAATGCCAAACTCATAGCCTATGAATTCCAACATAAATAAGTAGTACAAGAGGAAAAACTCCTCATCTCCCAATTCCCTAAAAGCAAATTCAAAAGAATAAAGATAGAACTAAGACAGAAGATAAAACTCATTTATTTTATTTATTTATTTTACATTTGTTGACCGGGCTAGTCCAGCTGGATATATGTCCATTTTCAGTGGAGGCCCGGGGAGAAAAGCTCCACAAATTACAACAACCTAAAAGGTCAAGACAAAGACAATAACAGTATAATTTGGTACATAAGTTTTAACAATTATAGTACAAGCCTAAGATTATATATTTTATATTTCAGTAGGAAAAAGGAAAAATTCATCTAAGAATAGATGAATAAGACTAATACATTTGTATTAGAAATGGTGTAGTACAAATCTTTATAACATATTACAAAATTAGGTACACCTAGTAATTTATGATGAGATACTAAGGTCTCACAAAAACCTAAGAAAGAAAAACACTAGAGATCAATAGATAGAGTATAGAAGAACAGCAAACAAGGATGGATTTGTAGTGTTATTTAACACATAGGTTGTGATACTATATGAAGGTGTTTGATCATTCCACAGTATATACTTATTTACATGAGAAAAAATCCTAAGGAAGGTTAAGCTCACTAAAAATTAGTGAGACAACACAAGATCATGATCATGGGAGGCTAGGAATTGTGGGAGTCTAGTTAATAGTTAGGTACTTAGTCTGGGTTAACACAGGGGCATAGCCAGTGTGATTTGAGGTAGGGTTTAAGCTTGCTTTTAAATAAGCTGACAGAGGATATTGAGGTTAGTTGGCTTGGGAGGATGTTCCAGGCTTTACCTACTGTATTGGAGAACAAGGTGTCACCAGCTAAGTTGTTGGATTTTGATATTTGTACAAGTAGGTTATTAGCTGAGCGTAAGGTCTTGAGGTTATTATAGGGGATGACTAGGGATGTAAGTATGGGTGTATTTTGAGGTAAATACAGGATCTTATGGGCTACTATTAATTGATTGAAAAGTATTAAATTTGGTAGCTCTAACCATCCTAACTGATTCAGATTGATACAGTGATGAGTTCTATAGGAGGACCCAGCTGCAAATCTGGCAATATTGTTGTAGGAGGATGTAAGTTTACTCAGATTACTTCTACATATTTTGGTATAAATAGGGGAGGCATAGAGCAAGGTAGAGATGAGGTGGGTACGAGCAATAGTAACCCTGGCTGGAGGTGTAAGAAAGGGTTTTATTCTATAGAGGGAACCTAGTTTCTTGTTTACTATTTTTATGGTGTTATTAATGTGAGGTTCAAAGGACAAGTTGTTATCTATTAGTACCCCGAGTAGTTTGGTGGTTGGTTCAGGAGATATTATAGTTCTATCATTTGAAGTAATAGTAAAGTTAAGTGGGGAGGTTCTGCGGGTGGGGGTAAATAGTAACATTTTTGTTTTTTTGGGGTTAAGGATAAGACGTCTTTGTAGGAGCCAGTTTTCAACTGTACTAAAGGTCATTTGGGTTAGTGACTGAAGTTCTGATTGAGAAGCAGCAGCGCATATGAGTGTGGAGTCGTCAGCGTATTGGATACAGTCAGCTTGAGGAATTACAGAATGAAGGTCATTTGTAAAGATGGAGAAGATTAATGGGCCTAATATAGATCCTTGCGGGACCCCTAGAGTGACTGGGATGTGGGAAGATAAAGTATTTTCCCATAGTACAGCCTGTTGCCTGTTATGTAGGTATGATTGGAACCACTGTATAGTATGGTTGTCCAATGACAGGTTTGGAGTGTGTGTATAAGGAGGTGGTGATTCACCATGTCAAATGCTTTGGACAGGTCAATAAAACAGCTGAGGATAGAGTATCAATATTACGATTACTGTTAATATGGTTAGTGAAGGATAAGAGAGCAGAGGTGGTGCTATGAAATGGTCTAAAGCCATGTTGACAGGGTGCTAATAAATTGTGATCGAGTAGGTAGGTTAACAGTTGTATGTGTATACATTTCTCCATTATTTTGCCAAAGGAGATAGAATAGCTATGGGCCTATAATTGGACAACTCTTTGGAGTTACCGCCCTTATGCAGGGGAATTATGTGAGAGACTTTCCAGATTAGGGGAATAGATCCTTCAGAAATAGTTCTGTTAATGAGGATGGATATGGGGTAGGCTATGACTTTAGCAGCTTTTTGCAGATATTCTGCAGGTAATTTATCAGCAGAGAGAGTAGTGGGTTTAAGTTTCTGTATGAGGTTACAGATAAGTGAAGTGGGCACTGGCTGAAAATGAAATTGATGAGAATTATTGGTAAAGGTTGTGGCAGAGCCTGGGATGCTAGGGGATAGCTGGTTGGCTAGGGATTGTATGGTTTCAGTGAAAAAAGTATTACATTTGTCAGCTATTTGGATGGGATTGTTGTGATCAGAGCCAGAGGGAGAGGGAGTACTTGAGCATCCAGGGTGTAGGAGGTTATTGATACCTCGCCAGAATTTTTGGGGATTATTTTGGTTGGTTTGTTGTAGTTGGTAGTAGTAGTTTCTTTTATCGGCTAATATGGCTTTTTTTGTTTCATTTCTTAGCTGTCTGAATTGCAGGTGGTCTGAGGAGCTTTTTGTTGAGCACCATTTGGCCCATTGTTTATTTCTTTGGAGGATTTTTTGTTTGGTCATTTTGGTGAGCCATGGTGCCGGTTTGGTTCTAATTCTAACTTTGCGTAATGGGGCATGGCTGTCTAAAATGGTTAGAAATTTAGAGTTAAAGTATTTCACTGCATTATCTATTGGGAGGTATTTCAGGGGTGACCAGTCACAGGTGACTAGTTCAGTTTGAAAGTGACCAGGGTTAAAATTTTTGGTAGTGCGAATAGTTCTACAGATGGTAGAGTTTAGAATGACAGTTTTTGTTCTGATTAAATAGGTAAGCAAGTGATCACTTATGTCCTCAGGGAGGGTGCCTGTTTTATAGTTTAGTTGGGGGGTATTAGTGAGTATCCAGTCAAGGGTACTAGTTTTGTTGTTAGTTTTATTGGTGTGGGTTGGGGATGTTATAGTTTGGGTAAAACCATATAAGTTGATATGAGTAGAAGGCTGCTCAGATATACAGGAGTTCCAGTTAATGTTAAAATCTCCAAGTATAATGGTTTCTTGGGGGTAGTTACTTGAGAGCCAGCTGAGGATAGCCTCTAATGTGTTGATGTTATTGCCTGGGGGAAGATAGACACATGATAGATATATGGCTTTGCTTTTGTTAAGCTGAACCTTAGAAGAATTTCTGCATTGTTGCAAAGTGGAGGTTTGGAGTCTAACAAGGTAACTTGTAATCCATGGCTACGCCTCCTCCTTTTTTAGTTTTACGGTCACGTCTTATGATATTATAGCCAGGGGGTAGAAACGCACTGTCTTGTATTGATGGATTAAGCCATGTTTCAGACAGACAGAGGATGTCAAAGGAATAAACATCAATAAGGGCATGCAGGTGAGCTATTTTGTTATTGTTGCTACGAATATTAAGATGAGCTATCAGGAGAGAGTTGGGGGGCTTGGTAAGTGTTTGTGTGATTGAATTTGTTGGTGTATCAGGCTGTGTAGCTGTGATAGTGGTAGGACATGGGTTAGGGTGTATATCACCATCTAACAGGGAGTGGACCTGAACTTTTAGGATGAGTTGTAGAAGTTTAAAAATTAGGTTCTTATTTTTTCTAGCTAGTGGGTTAAATTGAGAGATGTGATGGAGTCTATGAAATATGGCTGCTGAGTACTTAGCTGAGCTGGGGAGGTTGCTACCACTATGAGTGGAGCTGGGGGTAAGGACAGAGGAGTGTGTGATGTGGGTATGCATTCCTAGGAATCTATGGTGTTCGTAGAGAGTAAGTAGATAGGGAATGATAAGTATAATTAGGAGTAGTAATAAAGGTAAGGGTTTACAGGATCCTTGAGCCATTTGTTTAGGTTAAGGTGGTTAAATGTAGGGATATTTGTGGATAGAGTGGTAGGGTAATGGATAAAGGTAAATGAGTGATGGTTCTTTAAGGGGAAGGAGATAGGGGTAAAGTGAGAATATAATAAAGGTAATAGCACTTTAAGGGGAGGAGTTAGAGGTTGGTCCTAATGCATAGGGGTGTGGCAGTTAGAGTATAAGTTTAGGACCACTGGGGGCGGGTGGGATTTGGGGGCAGGGTAGGGGAGCGGAGTGAGCCTGCAGGGCGAACAGAGCAGGATGAGCCACAGAGGAGTTCACCCTAGGAAAACAATCAGAGGAGCAGTAAGCAAAGGTAAGTAAAGCAGCAGAGGGTAAGGTGACACAATGCCTTGATAATAGAATATGCAGAGAGGGTTGGCAGTGAAGAATATTAGGAGAAAGAAAGAATAGAGTGGGAGTATTGGCTCTTCCAGAATATTAGAATCCAAGAGCCTGTAAGTTACTTAAAATTGGAGTCAGAATGGTGGTCTAAAGGAAACTATTGCCCTCTAGTGGACAAAAGCTGTATAGCAGAGGCAATATATACTGAGAAAAGAGTGCAGGGCAGTAAGTATGCTATAGAGGATTGAAGAGGAAGAACAGTAAAAATACTTGTAGTCTAAGAAGGGGGAAGGGGTGACAGGTATGGGTGCAGATAGTAAAGGCTGCCGGCTGTCCTGGCTGGTGAAAGTAAACTTACAGCCTAGGATATCTCACACTAATTGTCTTAAGACTTTGGTTTAAAGTACGTACTTTACTTATAATTAAATTCCCTTGGGGACTGTAGCAGAGGGGAGGAAAGGTTCAGTTCCTTAGTTAGGGGAAACCACAGTGTGTTGAGGAGAGTAGTTGTTTTCAGCACGCAGGGCAAGTCCTCCTTAATACTGGGAAACCAGGTTGAGCAGCTGGGAATATAAAGGGAAAAGAGAGGCAGTGGTAAGACACACAGAGAGATAAAAAATAGACAGTTACACAGGCTTATTAAGTAGTAACTTGAGCATAGAACAGAGATTAACTTGCATAGTAAAACAGTCTTGACTGCACATATTACAATGTCTCTATCAGTGATAATATTCAAGCAAGACACTTATAAAAGCAATATAGTTCAGGAACAATAAAGGTTAAACTCTTCTATGACTCAGTCAAAGATTACATTCAGCAAGACACTTGTTAAAACACCATATCTCTGAAACAATAAGGTTCAACTCGTCTTATAACTCTCTATCATGTTTGCATTTGTTATTTGTATAGATAGATATATATGTTTGTTTTAGAAAGGTAGGCTTCTAATTAGTCCTCCTTATTTGCACACATCATTGTTAATTAGGCTAGTCAGTATAAGGTGCTTGGGCAGAGGACGCTGTGATTTCTGTCGTATGTATAGTAATAGTATGCAACAGGAAATACTGCTCTATATAACTATACAGTGGCAAACAATAGCTCTTCAAATCCATACGATGGTGAAAAGCAGAAACATAAACTCTATACAGCAACCTTAGCTGTCTTTATAGGTCTGAAACAACACTAGAATGCTTGTAGTCATTAGCGTTGTTAGCGTACAAAGAACGCCATGATTCCAGTCTAATATATAAATATTGCTACTACCATAAAGGATAAACACAAAGCCTTATTTAATTATGCCACAAATCTCAAGAACAACAATTAACACTGAACTGAGTTGATAACCTGATGGCATCACTCACTCAAACCCACAGAATATAATGAATATACTTGTGGAAGGATCTAGCTCAAACTTCTGCCCTTGGTCTCCTCTGTGCTTGTCCTACCACACCATTAAATCAGAAGAGTCCCAGTACTAGACACACACACTAAACAAAAAAATATAGTTGTATGGGTCCAAACATCATACAAGGATCTTTTCTTGCTGGTAGGAAACACTGCCTTGCTGACTCCCTTGTAGACCTATTTAACCTCAGTCTGTCTACTGGCTATGTCTGGAGAGCAACTGTGCCTCCATAAAGGCAGCTCAACCAGTGACCCTGGGAATTGTAGATTGATTAGCGTCATCAGCCTCATATGTAAGGTATCATCATGGAATTTATAAACAAGTATATTGGCAGCTTACAATCCCTTGTCCATAACCAATTCAGCTTTGTGAAAAAAGGCAGATTCTACCTATTTAATCTGGTTGGCTTTTTTGAAAGAGTCACTAAGGTGATAAATGAAGGCAAATCAGTACACAACACCTGTCTGGACTTGGAAAATCCTTTGACACTGTTATACATTCTAGTATCATTGATAAACTGACCCAGCAAAAAGGGACCCCTGGTGGATGCTGAAATAGTTAGTTGCTAGAACTCATTCTATTAGGGTAAGTAACATACTTTTCTCAAAAAGATTCACCAATACTAGTGTACACCAGGAGTGTAGTCCAGTGCCATTACTGTTTGACTTATACTTCACTGATGCCAAGGCTAACATCAAAAGTCTCTGGCTGACCAAATTTGTTAATGTCTGCAAACCTGGAGCTGTCATTAAATGTCACTAACAACACCCTTGTCCTCCAAGATGGCCTAACCTATACCAGTTCATATACCTGGATTATGGTATACAGCTCAGCCCTAAAAAGTAGCATTGTACTCTTTGGGAAATAAGAAGACCCCTGCAAGTAGTACATCGATGATACACCCTCAGAATTAATACTGTCATTAGAAACCTGAGCACTCTCATGGAAAATTATCTGTCTTTTGATCACCACATATGTATAGTAGGTAGAAAATATTTTTACCCAGTTAATAACTAAAGGAATTTCCTCATTTGGGTGTTGTGAGGACAGCAGAATATCTTTTGAGGTAGCATAGCTTAAGGCATTAGATATTTAATATGTGTTTGTAGTTCCCAGTATTTTCAAGATTAGTTTGAAATACAGTTATCAGATTGTGAGCTGGTTAGGTCATGGAAAAGGGATGGGGTTCTCAGTTGGTGGGAATTTTTTTACTGGTACTCTTAGAAATTCATTGTAGTTGTATACTAGAAAGTTATGAG
This sequence comes from Protopterus annectens, assembly GCF_019279795.1. NCBI lineage: Eukaryota > Metazoa > Chordata > Ceratodontiformes > Protopteridae > Protopterus > Protopterus annectens. The sequence goes on from NC_056726.1 coordinate 1,215,585,826, forward strand.
AACTCTGTAGTACTGTCTGTAAGGAATGGCAAGATTGATTAGGATTATATCAACAGGGGCAAGTGGGAGGAGATGACTCGGCAGTGGAAGAGATTAAGCTGAGGAAGCTTGAACTTGAGAAGTTAACATTGTGGAGTGAAGAGCTTAATCTAGTATTGTATGCAAATTACCTATGATTTTGCCTGGTGTAGCTGGAAAAAAAACTGCCAAACAAGTCCACAGGGATCTGGGGACCCAGGTTGACAGTTACCTTTCATTTGACACTCACGTTGCAAAAGTAGTTAGGAAGACCTTCTACATTACCCACCTGATCATGAAGGGATTCACATCTAGATCAAGGGAGGTCATCATCCCCCTGTACTCATCACTCATCAGACCAATGATTGAGTACAATGCCCCATTCGGAATGTATCTGACCCGACACCTGCAGCAGCTGGAAAGGCCCCAAAAGTTCCTCACCAAAAGGATAAAGGGTCTCAAAAATATGTCTTATGCTGCCCGACTGAAAGAACTTCAGCTCTATTCAGTCGCTTACCGTTTGCTCAGAGGTGACCTGTGCCTGACATACAAGGCCATGTCAAACCCAGATTTGATGAACATGCTTCACCTCAAAAAATCTAGATCCCTCAGAACTACAAGGGCGGGAGACTTAAACCTTGACACGGTTATTAATAGGACGTGCTGGAGGGACAGATTCATCACCCAAAGACTCCCTATGCTGTGGAACAAAATCCCGGTACATGTGAGGCAGAGCACCTCGCTGGCCGTGTTCAAGAGAAATCTTGACCAATAGATGGGAGATCGCAGATATACCCCAGGGATTACCTCAGTGTCTCTGCTTGACAGAGGCACAGCAAAATAATGGGCATTGTTTTCTTCAAACTAAAGGGGTGGCGAAAGCCACAAAAACTCTGGGCTAGGCTTATAAATGCCCTTGGGCAGATAGCCTAGTATGAACCTATGAACCTATGAACCTATGAACCTACAACTCCTTTACTATTGAAAACTATGGAATACCCTACCACCATCAATTAGGACTACCAGCAATCCACCTCTCTTTAGAAAGTCCTTGAGACAGCACCTTTCCTCTCTATGGCAGTGCACATTTGCCAAAATATAACTTCCCAAAACCTGTCTCCCTCCCCTATACTACCACACCCTCATCTATTACTACTCTGATATATCTAGTTCTATCTCAAAATACTTACTTAATTACAGTGCTGGTACTGCCTGCTGTATTTGATCACCTATATTCATGCTTATAACTTCAGAAGTGTTAATTACTCAGTCTAAGCTACTCGCATAAGTAACTTAATTATCCTAACTTGTTATATCCTAACTTGTTATATTCTAATTGTGTATTCCACTTTATTCTAGATATTGTACTCTAATACTGGACTCTGATTTTAAATTGTCAACTGAGGCCCTTCTATTTTATTGAACTGTTCATGCTGATCTATTGTATTTTATTGTATGTTATGTTTTGTGTATTGTTTATATTATGTTTTGTTCATTTTAGTGTGGAGCTTTTCTCCCCGGGCCTCCATTATGGCCCAGTGAACCATCATGGTAAACAAATGCAAGCAAACAAGTTTTATTTATTTATTAATTTTTAAGACTTAAGGTTTTAAGATGAAAGGTGCAGATCTCGACTTCTAGCAATCAGATAATGTAAAGCAAAGGCTTATTTATGATGCTGAGCAGCACAGTTTACCTAGTGAGGATTCTTCAGAGTCCTTCCTTGGGCAGGATAATTAAGGACTCCTTATTTTCATACCCTTCAGAGATGTCAGCATAGGGCTGATAGTTGGAATGCTGTATTGCTGGACAAAGAAAGGGTGGCTGTCTTGCAAATGTTTATACTGTCTTGGGTCCTTTATCTTTTTTAGGTACTCCCACATAAACCAGAAAAAAACTAATAAATCGAGTAGTTGTGAGGATGCAGGGAGTAGAGGTAGTGAAGGTGGATGAGTTTAAGTACTTGGGATCAACAGTTCAGAGTAATGGTGAGTGTGGAAGAGAGGTGAAGAAGAGAGTAGAGGCAGGATGGAGTGGGTGGAGAAGAATGTCAGGAGTGATTTGTGACAGTCGAGTACCAGTAAGAGTGAAAGGGAAGGTCTACAAGAGGGTAGTGAGACCAGCTATGTTATATGGGTTGGAGACAGTGGCATTGACAAAAGAGCTGGATGTGGCAGAGTTAAAGATGTTAAGATTTGCACTGGGTGTGACGAGAGTGGACAGGATTAGGAATAATTATATTAGAGGGTCAGCCCAGGTTGGAAGGTTTGGAGACAAAGCCAGGGAGGCAAGATTACGTTGGTTTGGACATGTGCTGAGGAGGGATACAGAGTATATTGGGAAAATGATGCTAAGGATGAAGCTGCCAGGTAACAGGAAAAGAGGAAGACCTAAGATAAGGTTCATGGATGTGGTGAGAGAGGACATGCAGGTGGTTGGTGTGACAGAACAAGATGCAGAGGACAGGAAGAAATGGAAACAGATGATCCGCTGTGGCGACCCCTAACAGGAGCAGCCGAAAGAAGAAGAGTAGTAGTTTGGCAAGTGACTTTTTTCTGAGTAGGGGACCTAGAGTTTCCTGGATAAGTTTACCATGCCAAGGATAGGGTGGTGACTAGGGGTGTCTGACTTTTATAGATATTGGAGGGCAGTGCAGTTAGGAGTCTTTACCTTGTTGTCTGCTGAGCACTATTCAGCAGTTTGGAAGGGTTTGTAGAAGAAGACAATAGAGAGCTGGTAGGGTTTCAACCTGGGCCTGTTTTGGGATAGAAAAATTGCCCAGACCTCAATTTTTTTATCTTGAGTATTGGAGGCCACCCACTGGTCCCTGAAAGCATTGGGAGTAAAGGATTGGACTCTGCTGTTTGCTCCAATAATGGTCATCTTGGTCAGAGACATGGTTTGTGAATGCTTGGCCTGGTGGATTAGGTGACAGGGAGTACTCAGATTTTCAGAACAGTTGAGGGAGACTCCGAGAGAGACCCTTTTTGGTATACATAGGACAGCTGAAATCATGAGGAGATTTGGGAGGCTCTTCCTGCTGGAGGAGATGAGCCTGCTAGACTCAACTTCCTTAAAAAGAACATATTCCAAACTTGGGAATAAGTGAGTGTCTGGTTAGTGGAGCTGATTCAGAAGAGAATTTGGGACAACTGAGCAAGGTTTCTCAGCCAGCCAGTTACTAGCCTGCATTGGTAGGCATCCACTAGGGGACCTCTATAAGCTTCTAGATTGAGAAAGTTTAGAATTTTTGGCTGAAAGTACCTTGTAAATATTTTTACAGTCCCAACCATTTGTGAGTTATGTATTCTGGACTGCCTGTATTGTTCTGAAGCTGTGAACAGAGAGGAGTGTGATCCCGGCCTCACATTTTCTGGAGCTGTTCTAAGTTGGCCAAGTTCAAGGATAACCTCCAGGAATTAATGTATTTGTTCTGCCTTGGATGGAAGTAACTACATTTCAGGCTTTTTTGGGACCCATTAGAGGGCACTTGGTCAAAATGTGAGAGAGCCTTTTTTACATGATCATGCTAACAGTTAAGAATGTGATTGCAAGGCACTGGTAGACCTCAGACCCTTCCTCCCATTCATTGGTGACCTGCATAAGCTACTATAGGCATTAGCTATAATGGAGGCTGGACAATTCGCTAAGACTCGGAAGATTAAGTATAAAGCTAAGAGTGATCCATAACTGCAGCGTTTTGCAGTGGATTACCTAGTTTAGTTAAAACAATAGAAGAAGTAGTATCTAATCCTATCTCTGGCCTTCTGCACTTATACTTTTTCTTTTTTTGTCTCCTTTTAGCTTTTGAAATCCTCATTACTGTACAGGGTTGGGGCAGTTAAAGACATCAGGAATGGAAACTAGCTATGTATTTTTAGTGTAATGTTTACAGAGGAAGAGGTGGATTAAAGCACTAATCATAACTGAGTAGTTTTGGTGTACTTTATACTATTTGGTATTTATGTAGAGCTGTCCACTGTGTTTATTTGGCATCTTTGGGATATTCTGATATGTATTGCTTATATTTTTATTTTGTTTAATGTTGATTTGTCCAATGACTGTATATACCCTTTTGCTCTGTCCTTATCACATCCATAATCTAATACAATACCATCTTTGGAATATATCTATCCAAACACAGCACTTGCTCACAAAAAAACATTATGTATGAGCTCTGCAAGGTTAACAGAACATCTAAAACCTCTATCACTTTTTCCTGTTGCTTACTGATTTTCAGTGGGTAACTATAAATTCACCCTAGTTCAGGCACATCTGTCCTCATTTTTCTGTGGACAGAGGTAGTGGCTGGGTTCTAATGATTAGTAGACTATATTAGCAGTTGTTTAAAGATGAGTACCAAGCAAGTAGTGGGCATTGGGTGGAATATGCTAGATATTTCAGATAACCAGTTCATCGGTTTTAGATTAAGAGAACAGTAAATTGATTGCACAATATGAACATATAATCCTGCTGTGGTCTCTCTCCCTTTCCCAGGCTTCTATGAAGACTGAATAAAACCTGCTTCAGTGGAAACTGTAACAGCTCCCTATTAATGTTTTATTCTAGGCTTGTACCAAGATCTGTTGTTTTAATATACTTGTGGTGATGTTTACAGGGTTGCCATCTTTGGAACACGGTTTTGCAAACCTACTAGTATCTCTACTTACCAGTAAACCACAGTTACTGTTCTCTTAATCTAAAACCGATGAACTGGTTATCTGAAATATCTAGCATATTCCACCCAATGCCCACTACTTGCTTGGTACTCATCTTTAAACAACTGCTAATATAGTCTACTAATTCTTTGGTGCCCTAATGCTCATAAAATATGATTTCACTTTATGGACTTGTCTAGAACATGTGGTTTAAATATAATTTGTTCTTATTTCACTTTACAAAGCACCTTCATCACTAGAACCTGTGAAAGCATACTGATAAGATACCACTCCTCAACCCATGGCATACATACTGGTATGAGCCAATCATGTGAAAAATACATGATCACATAGACATTTTATGGTGTAGATTGCTGCAGTTACAGCCCCAAAGAACCTGGAAAACAGGTATGCATACGTGTTTAAAGGAACAAAAAGTTTCACATGTGTGGGATAATGTCCAACATTAATGAAACATGCCAGAACTAATCTGATACATCTGCTACAGATACTCAGGTACTCATCCTCACCCCAGAATAGGACCAGTGTGGAACTTAAGGCATTCGGGGAGGGGGGTCATGCTGTTGACTTCTTTCACTGGGGGATTTTTTTTCATTTATGACATACTTCTTGTTTCCTCCTTCTCCACGACATTCACCTGTAATGTCTGAGGGCTACTCCCCTCTACAGATCACAGTTCCCCATAGAGAAAACCTAGAAGAATGCCCTTCTGATTGGAATGAGCATGCCCATTCCTCCCTGTCAGCACCTCAGACACCCGAGCCGCTAATCAAATCTAATTTGCCCAGGCCAGAGTTACAGCTTTATCCCTCTGCACAATAATGCTGGCTACAGCAGAAAGTATTTATTAACTAAGCTAGCACAGGAATGAAGAAAGCAGAATTTACAAACAGGGATGACTGCAAGTAAAGGCATTGAAAATAAGCAAGAGGGAGATGGAATTTACTGGAGAAAAGTAGCAATGGAGTCAAGGTATTGGGGGCAAATAACTAGGTAGGGAAAGGTAGTTGAATGGGTTGAGGACAAGCAGAAATTTGGACTGGGGGTTGGAGACTGTCTTCCCTATCAGTGAGTGATAACAGAGAGAGTACTGGCAAAGATAAAGGGAGATGGAAGTGTTAAGTGAAAGACCAGAGATGTTCCATTAAAATAGGTTACTAATAAAATATAAAATAATACATGATAACTATAGGAATCAATCAGAACAGGTTATAAAAGACTGGGAAGTGGTAATGAAAATGAAAGGTTATTTCTATGGCTCCAAAATATGCAACAAAGTCTGGGTGGTTTAGGATTTTTACATGGAAGTATTTGCATAGGTATTTTATAACCCAAACCAGACTTCAGAGAATTTTTCCTCATGTAGATATCAAATGCTGGAGATGTGATGGGAAACGGAAAGGCAATTGGGAACATCATTTTGCGGAATGTATTGGCAGTATCATTGGGATCAGTATATTTAATGTCATTCTGTTGTAGCTCAGAGCAGATCTGAGCATTGCCATTTACATTCTTGATGTAACTATAGAATACCTTGTGGTTGTCTTTGGAATCTTTGTCAATTTTATTTTTGTAACTAGCTTTGGATGATTTTATGAGGGATTTCAGATTCTTACTGAGGCTGGTAAGGGAGTTTTTTTGCATCCTGGGATTTTCTTTTTTTCTGCAATGGTTTCTTCCTTCTGTTGTATAGTTTGTTTATGGCAAGGGACCACCAGATTGGCTTCCTTTTTTTGGAGGAGAGCGTCTTGGTTCTATTTGGGATGGCATGATTCATGCACGAGTGGATGTGCTCGTACAGTGCCGTAGCATAGGATTCAGCAGTTGAACTTTCAGCTCCTGTCTGCATGGGTGTCATGAAGTTTGTCACTTCTGACTTGAGTAGCATGAAGTTGGCTTTGGAGAAGTTTTTTACGGAGATTTCATTACTGGGAGGTTTGGCTGGGATGCAGATGTCAAGGGTGATTAGTTGATGGTCAGACCTGACCAATGAGGGGGTGACCACTGGTGTGGAGCATCTATCTCCCATGTTGGTAATGACCAGGTATAGGATATTAGAGCCCCTGGTGGGACAATGGATTAGTTGATCCAGGGAGTTAGAATTTTTTAATTCCAAGAACTGTTGGGAAAAGATATTGGTACCCGAGTAGTTTTCCTAGTTAATGGCAGGGTAGTTGAAATCACCCAATATCAGGGTGTTTGGTTGTATCTTAATATTTTCCAGTTTAGAAAGGTGTAGTGGGAATCTTGGGGCATGGTGGGGGATCTGTAGAAAGCTACAGTTTGGATTGCAATCTTATCTTACCTAGTGTTAGTTGCACCTGGAGAATTTCAGATGCATTGTGCTGGGCATCTAGCCTGGAAGTGTGAATATCCTTGGTGAATATTGACACTCTTCCACCTTTGGTGTTTCGGTCTTGGTTTGATGGCCGGAAAGTGTGGTAAGAGTTGTATCCTGGTATTACATGGGTGCTCTCTGGATCCTTGAGCCAGGTCTCAGTGCACAAATATCGATGTTCTCCATTTTTAGGAGTGCCTCGAGAGAGTGCATTTTGAGGTTTAGATTTCTAGCATTGAGTAGCATTACCTTCAGATTTTGCATGCTTGTATCTGTTACAGTGGTGGTTTTGTCCTTTGAACCTTGCCTAAAAAAGACACTATAGGGGTGGCAAGAACTTTAGCCAGTAACCTGAATCCCAGGGGCGACAGGTGCAGACCATCTCTGGCAAAGCATTGTGGTTTGTCGATCAAGTCATCCCAGGCAGACAGATACTGGATCCCCTTTAAATGACACCAGAAGCTTAGCCAATTGTTGAAGTCAATCATTTTGTCCTTATACTGTGGTATAATTCTGGGCGAAGGCTGGATGCTACTCAGGGCAAGGGTCATACCTGCCTGGGCCACATGATCTGAGAGCTCTTCCATGTCTCTTTTCATGTAGTCCAGAGAGGTACATCTCAAGTCATTCACTCCAACATGGACAATGACAGAGGCGTATTTGTACTTGTTGTGGAGTGACTTGAGTGCATACATTATGTGGCAGATCCTGGCACCCGACAGGCAGCTGACAGTAATTTTCTCCTTGCTCAGCCTGGTGAGTGGGACATCAGTGTATCTGACTATAGAGTCACCTATGACTAAAATGTTGGGGAAGTTGTCTTGCCTTAGAGGCTGTCGGGTGGCACACTGGTATTGTGAGCTATGTGTCACTTTGGTTGTGACTGGTGTTTGCATTTCGGCTTCGGAGGTCCTTGTTGCTTGAGCAGATTAATGTTAAGGGCCTCCGCATATGTGGGTTTGGTGTTGCTATGTGTGGGTGTTGATGGTGTGGGTTTTGAAGGGCTATGTGTTGCTTGAGGTGTAGTGCAGGTGTTAACCTTCTCCTCTTGACTGTCTAGCACATTTGCTGCATTGCCCCAGTATACCCAGATTCACCAGGTGTACAGGAGAATTCACCAGAAGCTGACCCTTGGACATGCCTGTTTAGGTGCCTTTTTTGTAAAGTACAAGAGTTGTTTTCCCTTACCTTTGCAAGATACTTTGCAATTATAGGCTGTTTAGTGCCTACAATTAATTTCTCCTTATTAACAAGGAGAGTTGAGTGCTTGTATCAGTTTAAGGCTTCGTAGTGCTTTCCAGCAGGTTCTAGGGCAAGTGCTAATCACAGGGGATCAGATTTTAGTGCTACTACTGAGAAACTAGCTAGTTCTAAGTGAAAATTTGAAGAGCAGACTTTCTCGCACCTGGAATAGTTTAACTGTAGCCCTGCGGTGCTGCACAATGTGAAAAACATGCAAACACACACGTTCTTAAGCCAGAAAGTAGAATGGGATAGAAATCAACCCAAAATGGCTAATACAATTACAATTTCAGAGCTAGAAACCACTCCTCTACTGCTTACCACTCCCACTGGTAAGCAGTAGGACTTCCCTCTACCACAGCAAGGTCTGGATAGCTCTGAATACAGAAAATAAAGCCCTGAAACCAGCAAAGCCAGGGATCTGGACTATACTAGCTAGGAAAGGCAGGAAATGAGCAAACAAGATAGTATTTTTTTTATTTTTGGTTAAAACAGGGTAAACAATGCAATAATACAGAAATAAACACAGAAAAGGCTAATGCACTAGAGTGTGTAGCCCTAAACAGTAAATGCAATTAAAATTCTACAAAATTAGCAATTAAAAACTTTTTAAATGAAGCAAGGCAAGTGAACAACTGAATAAATAACTAGTCTACATATACATAAAAGTCTGTATATACAGAAAAGCAGCTAAAACAACTATAAAACAATTCAGATGCAGTGTAACCTAGTGCATTTGAGTTGTAACAATATTAAGGCAAAATGAATTTAATTAATATGCTTAAAAACAAATAAATACAGCTTCAGGTAATATATTTCCTGAAATCGATTTAAAATCACTGATCTTGGTAATTTCTACAATGGATTAATTCTTAGGATTGGTAGAAGCATGAACTGGACTTAGGCATATAGTTAGTTTTAGTAAATGATGATAACCCACAGCTCCCTTGCTGTCTCTATTACAGGATATCATAGCCTGGTGATTAGAGTTCAGTAAGTGATGTGTGGCTTAATCAAAGCCTTAGGACCTGCTAGTGGCCAAAATGCAGCACTGTAAGGTTACATCTTCCCTGTGAGGTAAGTGCTACCTGATGACAGGCTGTATCAGTGACAACAGGCCCCCTCATACTGCAAGCCTCTATGCAAGGGTTCTGAATGGAGAGATGATAAAATCAGCAAGAAAAGGAGAGTAGTATTGCTGCAATTGAATTCATCCCCAAGTCTTGGCAATTATCTTCACATGGTGGACCCTATTTTCACAAAATCTTACCAAGATGACCCTGATATACAGACTTTCTTTTATACAGCATATATCAAAGAGAGATAGGTTAAAAAATAAAAAAGACAACCGGATGCACAAGTCCTAGGATAAAAAGTGTCAAATCCTGGCATGTACACTGGTTCCAGGACTGAAAAAAATGACAATGTACAATCCTCAAGATACAGAAACATTCCTTCAATGGGGTTAGGTCAGGCTCAGGGGGAGGATGGTCCCCTTGTTGTAAAAGGTAGTAGTAGTCCACAAAAACAACAAAAGCTTACAGGCCAAAAAAAAGGTCTTTTGAGGATAAGGAAGAAATTATGCACCATTACTATTATGCAAGAATCCCAGAATTTCTAGATAGAAGATATTCAAAAAGATTAAGAGAGAAATTAGAGGAAAGAACAATACTTGCAGAAAAAAACCTGTCAACAGCTTGAAATGTAAATTTGTGTTCATTAATACAACAGATTCATGAAAAACATTACTTAGACAAAGAAACTTTGGGCTAGTGTACAAAATATAAAAGGCAAAACTTGGAGATTTTTGAAAGGTACAAAAAAGAAACATGGACATGGGAAAGAAAAGAGAGATCTGATATGGTACAATACTTATGCAATAGAGAAAGTCAAACTAATCAATACAAAAAAGCTTCGCCACAGATATTTGAAGAGAAATACAGGCAAAGACATCCAAATATGAAAAAGTTCACAATACAAAAAAATAGAAAATGAAAGGTTAAAACAGAAAGAGAATTAATAATGGAGAAGTTAATGAAATAGAAACTGAAGTTATGGATTACCTGCAAAGTGAAGGATTTAGTGTAGAAAATCCAACTTGGGTGATGTCACAGCATGATGTAACAATGAGTCCCTAAATTAGGGAGAACCAGGTAGAACAGGCGGCATATGATCACTTGCCACATGAATATGCTCTGGAGTCTTCAGTAGGAAACTAGTACAAAAGTTCAGTTGGAGTTGCACAATAAAGAAAGGAGCAGGAAACAGTGGCATCTCTGAAGCAGTCAATGTTGTGCAGTGATGGGCCAATGAGTTCCCATATAAAAGAGCAATGGATGAAGCAGGATACAGCTGAAGAGACTATGTCACAGGAAGGTGGTCTGGAACATTCTGTAAAATGCCCACAGGAAACAGGGAGCCAAGAATGGGCCCTCACTTTAAAAAGAAATGCTTGATTTAATAGAGATGGATAGACATATTAAGATCAATGAAAGAAATAGATTACAGAAAGTAAATAAGACCCAAAATGTTAGAAGTCAGATAAAATGGATAAACACAGTAATCAAGACTATTAACAGAAATTCAAGTGATGTAACAGAAGTAAATAGTATATATTATTGTGCAGCTAAATTAATAGCAGATAAAATATTACCACAAAAACACAGAGCAAAAGAAAATGAATACCATCATGTAAGCATCAAATAGAGAAAACTATAAAGCAATTGAGACAAAAAGTGGCACTGTTAGAAGAGTATAGAAAAGAAAACAGTGTAAGAAACTTCTCTGTGTGGAAGAGTTTCAGTCCATATATATCTAGTTATCTGTATATTAATCAGATCAGACAAAAGTAGTAAAAGTAGTGAAAGTAAACTTGTCAAGTAAAAAAAAAAATAAAAAAATATATAATTGTACAGAATTACTAAGTATTCGAAAGTAATCCAAGCAAGGCAGACAGTCTGTTTCCAGTCAAAAATCCTTTATTAAGTATACAGACAAGCGATCCAAGTAAAACAAAAACAGAGTAATAGTTTCCTCACAAGCTTTCTAAATATATATATATATATATATATATATATATATATATATATATATATACTTTTTATCAGGCAAGGGAGTTGTTTATTGTGCTGTAAAACAAAGTGTTATTGGTACACATGTTAAATTCACATCCCTTCCCCCATCAGTGTGCCATTCGAGCTGGTCCTGCCCTACTTAGTAGCTGTCATAATAATATAACCCTTATGTATTTTAAATAAAATTTATAATGATGTGGTACTCTTATTTAACCAAATTATTAAGTCTGTGATTTTATCCAAGACAATATACTATATGGCTGGAAATATATCAACCTTATTCCATTTGGCAATCAAAAATATATATATATAAATATATACATATACACTTTGCATGTAAAAAATCAATTGTAAAAATCATAATCTATTTTCATAACCTATTGTTAGCAAAGATCGCTTTCATCCTTCTAGACTTCTTTAGGTCTGTGTACAAGAACCCTAAAAACTATCTATAAAAATATATATAATTAGTTAGTATTGTTATTACACATCATTTTGAATAAAGTGGAAAAAAGAGAACCAGAAAAAAAAATAATAAGAAAAAATGTATGATGATGGAAACAAAATATACACTTAAATTACAACTGATTTAAAATGGTATTTAAAACCAACTGGTAGAATAAAATAAAAATAGTCATGTAAACAATGTAGCAATTTTCTAAGTTCCAGTGCACTTTTAAATGAACAGTAGTAGTTTTGTCCAGGCTTCCTAAAAGAGTTCAGCTTTAATTGCCACATGAATTCATGTTTTCCAGAATATTCGGGATGTCTCCTTCAAGATCACCCATGTCTATGCGATCCAGGATCTGGAACTTAAAACCTGTGTGTCTTTTATGAAGAGAAAGGTGTTTGGCTAGTGCATTATTTTTACATCCAGAGCGGATTTCTGACAGATGACATGAAATCCTATGGTTGAGTTTATTTACAGTCTTGCCCACATAGAATGCATCGCATTCATTGCACTGTGCCCTGTAAATTACTTTTGTAGTGTTACAGTCACCCCCTGCACTGGTCTTAATGATTTTCTTTAAATAAGGGCAATAAAAACTATCACTTTGCTGTATAAATATACAAAATGTACAATTAGTTCGACATCTTTTAGTGTTTCTCTCATATGGTCTAGGTTTAAATTCAACAAAACTTCTAATGTTCTTGGCCTTCCTATAAACAAAGGATGGGGCTTCACCTAAGATGTTAATCAGAAAACAATTTCCTGTGACAATGTCCCAGTTTTCTTCAATAACATTTTTGATACTGTGATAATCCAAAGTGCATGTCAGGATGCAGCTATTTTTGCATTTGTTATTCTCTGTGGAATTTTTTAACATTCTCCTACTGGGGAGGTTGAGTGAAGGTGCTTTAGTCCTTTTCAGTTCTATAATGGGTTCCAGGACATTTTTTAACATTTGATTTTCATAGCCTCTCATTAGAAAATCATTCTCTAAGTTGTTCAGGTTTCTCAAAAATGGTTCCATCTCTGTGGTAATTCTAGCTAATCTATGACCTTGGGACTTCACTACATTATACTTGGGTTTTGTAAGATGCAGACTTTTACTGTGGAGTAAAGAAGTTTCCTACACCGTTTTGTTTTTGGACCCACTACACTTGTTTAGTGGGTTGTTTTGAGACTTCGGGTATACCACGGAGATTCCTTGTTTTTTATTTTTTTTAGAGTATAGAAAAGGGAACAGATCAACAAAAATACTTAGGATAGACGCAATAAAAGCAATGCACAGTATTAGAACAGAACAGGATATATCGTACACTATAATAAACTACAGATACCGGTACTGGCAGAAAACCTTAGAAGATATGCAGATAAATATAAAAGAAAAATACAAAATAAGCAATTCATTGATGACCTAAAAAGTTTTATAGAAACCTGGGAAACAAAGTAAAAGGAATAGAAACATCACCAAAAAAAGAAGAAATAGACATGTCAGAGAAATATCTATGAAGACCCAGTGGAACATAACAAAGATGCTGAATAGATAAAAGAAGTAAAAGAAACAGTAAGAAGTTCAAATGTTCAGGATATGAAATTAAGTGACAGCCAGAGAAATAGTAACAAAATTAAAAAAGCTCCTAACTGGAAAACCCCAGGCCCAGATGCAGTACCTAACTTCTGGCTGAAAGTATAAACATCTTTACATAAAGGTTTAACCTTGAGTATGAACTACTTATATGTGCATCCTGGACAGACACCAATTTGGTTAACAACAGGAAAAATTATACTTCTTCTTAAGAGTGAACATGTAAGCCATCCTAAAAACTATAGACCAATAACTTGCTTTCCAAAGAGGTTTGAACTATATACTTGAATTGTTGGTGACAGAGTTAGTAGTCATTTAGAAGAAAACTCAATTATGACAACAGAACAAAAAGGCAACAAAAGAAAGTCATATGGAACAAAATATAATTTACTGCTAAATAAAGTCATAATGGAGGATTGTAAAAAGGGGGAAGAATCTAAGTATGGCATGGTTAGATTACAAAAAAAACAAACAAACATTTGACAGCATCCCACATTCATGGATAGAGGAGTATTTACAGATGTATAAGATACATCCTGTATTACAATCACCATGAAACAGTGACAAACCACTTTATGATTAAATTATGACAAAGGGCAAATTATTATTCCCAGGGATAAAAATTTAAAGGGGGATATTCCAGGGTGATTCTTTCTCACACTTTTATCTTGTCTTGCCCTTAACCCATTATGTTCTTTAATTAACAGATTAGGTCTTGGTTATAATTTCACTCCCAGAAAGTAATCTTGCTTAAAGATTTCTCATCCACTTTTTGTGGATGACTTAAAATTATATAGTTCATCAGTTGATGAGTTGAAAGCAGAACTGCGAGTGGTTAAAACTTTCTCAGATGATATAAGAATGACATTTGGTCTTAATTAATGTGCGAAAAGCAGTACCAAGAAAATATCATTCTAGGACAAGAATGTGATATAAAGGAACTTGAGCAGGAAGGAGTGTATAAATATGTGGGAATTGATGAAGGATCGGCAATAAAACGTGAACAAATGCAAATAAAACTCAGTAAAGAATACTTTAGAATACTAAAACTAATACTGAAAACAGCCCTGACATCTAGGAATTAAGTCCAAGCTATAAATCAATTTGCTCTTCCTGTTTTAACTTACAGTTTTGATGTGACTGACTGGCCTCAAAAGGTATTGAATCATTTGGACAGAAAAACAAGAAAAATGCTTCACATTTATCGAATGATATATGAAACTCAGTGTATGCCAATATTATATATCCTTCATTCTGAAGGAGGTAAGACCTCCCTTGAAATTGATTACATGTCTAGATCTGCAGTTGTGGAACTGTATACATACCTGCTGACCTCATCAGATCCAAACAACAGTGAAAGTTTTAAAAATTGAGGAGAGGAAGTCTAAGATGACTTCTCTAACAGAAACATACCAGTGGCAAGTGGGAATGTAAATCAAACCAGAAGTAGACAAAAATCAGACAGCATCTGAATGTGCCAGAAAACAAAGGGAAGAATATAAAGAGAAGGAGAAGGATCAGATGAGAAGGAAAAGAATGTGGAAAATCCAGAAATATAATGGCAAGTATAGCAGTCTCCCAGAACAACCTCATGTTGATCAGGATTTGACACAGAAATGGTTAAGGAGGGGTGAGTTGAAACTAAATGATGAAAGGTTAATAATGGCAGCCCAAGATAGTGGGCTATGGACATGGTTTACAAAATCCATTGAAAGTGTGGGAGAAACAGACAAATGTAGGTTCTATAAAAAAGAATTGGAAACAGTTGCACACCTTTTTGCTGGGTGTGATACAATCATGGCAGAGGGCTTGTATACTGAAAGGCGCAATAATGTGGCATGATTGTTGCAGTGGTAATTGTGCAAACACTTCAATTCAGCAGTAGCTGAGAAGCATTGGAAACATGAACCACAAAGTATTATAGGGAATGATGAAGTATACATCATGTGGGATCATCATTATCATCATCATCATAAATCCCTGAAAAATTTATTTTAAATTCGTGTGCTCTGCTCCTATGCCTGCTGGATCCAAAGTCTTCTTAAGACACACAGTCTTGCTGTGCTGTTTACTGCTGAATCAGAGACACATAGCTTTGCATGACTCCATCTGTAGAGTGTTGAAAGCGCCACGCCTTTCAAATTGCACACTGATAAAGAAATATATTTTGCAGCTATAAGCACAGTTACAGATAACTTATAACAAATGACATGTACTATTTCTGTCAGATTGTAGCATATATTTACAAAGGTTTCCTTCATTACAGATATGAATGATGACAAATACAAAATACCTCTCTCTGTCCTTCTCTCTCATAACTGAATTACTACAATTGCTTTATAGAGAGCTAGTCACGCACATATTTCCTCTTGGTATATTTTTCTGTGGGAAGTTACATCTATTGTCCTGTCAGCAGTTCTGCTGATGTGAAAATACACAAATGCAACAGAAGAATGAAAGGAAATGTCTGTTCTGTTCCTACTGGAAAAACATCACGTATTGCTAAATTTATAAAAAAGGATGTCTGTTAGGCATTTTCTTTTTGATGCTGTGAAGAGAAGCCTGTCTGTTATACATATAGTATGAATGCACATTTTAAACTCTATACATATATTCAAGCAAACTTTTTCTTTCAGCATATTTACAACAGAATTAATTTCAGCCTTATATTCATAATATCCAACAATCTCCTCTGTTTTTAAACATACTCAAAACATTCTATATAGAAAACACATTAAGAAATAAACCTTTAGTCTTCTTTTGATACAAGTCAAAATGCAATTTTACACAATTAATACAATGATATTAAGTATTACTACCAAAAATGAATGTATTTAACAACTTTTTCTTTTGCAGACCATTCTGTGAAAATATTTTATCAGTTGTGAGCTGTGTCTGCTTTAATTTTATTTTTTAATTTGATTAATTTATTCTTTGGCAATCACAGAATTTAATTTATGACTTAGAACTCTTTTATTAACTCTTTGCAACTGTTGAATTAACTATAAGAGACAAGAACCATGTGCTACTGCAAGCATTTATACACTGCTGAAAATATACTGTTCCAATGTCATTTTAACCATAACATTGTGTTTATGTCTCTGAACTGCCCATTAACACCTTGGTAAAATACTGCACTGGGCTTAGATAATAAATATTTGAAAGCAATTATTTTACTGGGGTAAAACCAGTGATATTACAACTTGACAAATTACTTTTGAACTTATTACAATGTATCCTGTACAGTATATATTTACACAGACTGTTTGCTATTTATGCATTTCAATCTACTAGGTACCCTGGACCCATTTTTTTAAATATGTTTTTTCACACATATTCATTACTAGACATTAATTTCATTTGTACTGAATTCTTCTGCATTTGTATATACAAAGATTATCATCTGTATTGAATTCTTCTGCATTTGTACATACAAAGACTATAAAGTACATTTAGTCTAATCTTACAAATTTAATAACATTAATATTAAGCAAAATTTTGGAAAATTTCTTATGTCTCTTTAGAAGTATCTACTGGAACTAGCACCAAAGGCATATGTCCTGTTATTTTAAACTACATACTCAACAATTAAAAATATTCATGCTTTTTTATACCAACATTGTTTTGCCAAAATCATATTAAAAATAGTGACCAATCTTCTTCAAATGTTTACATATATTTACTCTCTCTTGTATAGCTGTAATAAAGCAATTTTAAATCACCATTTGTTTTTTAAACCATCTCTTGTATAGCTTTACAGTTTAAAATATCTTATCCTGTCAGGTTTAATCCATTTTACCAGTATTTCTAATACACCAATACCTGTTTTTCCCTCCCCCTAAAAGAGTATTGTCAAGAAGGAATGAAATATTATTTTTTTTTGTAGCTTTATTTCAGACCCTTGTGCAGTACTGCTTATATAGTCAGTGTAAAACTGAGAAAGTACATCTCTCCTCTGTAGTACTGCAGCACTGTTTACCTGCTTTATGCTGTGAGAATAAAATGTATGTCAGCCCAACACTTTGGTTATACATTTGCTTTATTACTTTACTAATAAACTATGGACTTTTATCTGATTTGATAATTTTTTATAAATCTTTTGCTGTTTATTACCACTAGTAGGTATTTACACCCTCCTGCACAATTGATTTGAACTGTATGTATACTATAGCCCATTTGCTGGCTGTACTTGATAACATTTACTTGCAAACAGATTATAAGTGACATCTCTGCACAATTGTGACATTTTATTACAATTACCAAATAGTGTTGCATGTAAACATTTTAACAATTATGTTTAATAACAATAATGTTTTAGAAAAGCTCAAGCTACTTGTCTGGCAATCAGTCTTGTTGTTTATCTTATTTTTCCAACATTTCATGTAACTATTCATCTAGTCTAGGAAGGTCTGAGCTCACATTTTATACTCTATAAACTATAGTTAATTCTTTTGGCATTTTTCCTTTAATTTGATTGTGATTTGCATAGCTATGCATTTATACTATATAAATAGACATTATTTTACAAATAGCTTACATGGATTTCAGTATTTTTTTATATATATTTTTATTTATTTAACTGTCCTATCATTAATTTTACAAAAATTGTTTGACTAATACCATCTGTGATTTTCTTTTTAAAATTCAGAACTTTAACTGTTTGGTGTGGTGTTACTATAAAATTATATACAAACTGTAAAAAACAAATAGATATTAGCTTAACTAACATATGTTTATTTATATTTGCTGTTTTCTGCCTTTTGCTTTTGTGCATTGTAAAAAATGTACTCTAGATGAAAAGAACACACATACATGTCTGTCTTGTATCTGAACGTCTTTATACAAGCATGTCAGTCTTGTGACTTGAAATCTTTACTCTTAACTATTTTCATTTGATTTTATACAGTAGAACTGTTTTGTTTACCTTTTGACTATGCTAAGAATGGCAGTCATATATATGCTCTACTTTACTGTAGTACTGATAAATGTCTTGCTTTAACTGAATGAAAGTAAAACATTTAAAAATGATTTGTCCCTACCATCCTACCATGTATATTTAACCATTTTCAAAACATAAACATATTAAAAAATATATTTCTTTTGCACAGATTAGCTGTGTATGCAGGAAGTTTCCAGTCTCTGTCAGTTCAGCTAATTTATTTCCTTTATCCTGCAACTGCTGTTGAATTTCCTGTAATGTTGCATGTTTTTTCTGACATTCTTTAGTAAGCTGTTCTGCTGAATCTAAAACTCCTATACACTTTTGAAAAGATGTATGTATAACTTGTTTAAACTTCCTGAACTCATTGTATCTCTCTTTTAGAAGTTTATTACACTTTTTTGTAACAAAATGTTACTAAAGTTACTAATGTTACTAGAGGTTCTATCAGTAACTGATTTGACTGTTGTTGCAACTCTGAAATAAACCTTTTACATCTGGTGACAGAACATAACTGTCTAACATCTGAATATAATGTCAGCATATTAGTGGCATGCACTGTATTTTTATGACATTGTACACACAATAAACATTTTTTATACCACACATGATTTTGTTTCAGATACCAGTCAAATATTGTAATCCATTTGCATAATGCCTTACTATCAACTTGCAATCCATTTGCATAATGCCTTACTATTAACTTGCCCTAATAAGGTTTTACATTTGCTAATATGCTGTATATACAACATTTCATTCTGTTATTATTATTACATCTATTGCATTCATACTGTATGTAATCCAGAACAATTTTCTTACCAGTCAACGGAGAGGCAAATGGCCAAGCTGCTTTACTGTAGATGGTTGAAAAGTTTCTGTAGTCACTTGTGAAGTTGATACAGCAAAACTGGCAGTTTCAGTCTTACAACTTTGTCTTGTACCTTTTCTGGAAAATTTATGGAACTGCTCCACCTTCTTGCAATGCAGTCTCACCGGATTTAGACGTCTAATGAACTGTACTGCTACAAACTGTAGAAAACTGTAGAAATCTGAAGTACTTCACATAAATGTTAGTTACTGTGCTTTTACAGGAGTACTGCAGTGGTAGTGCTGCGGTAGCGTTGTCACCTCATAGCAAGACGTTGTCCCATTCGATTCTCAGCTAGAGCATCTTCTGTGTGGAGGCATACGTGAATGGGGCATGCCTTCGTTGAAGGTTGTGCATCAGGGCTGGTAACCCGGTACGTAAAAATCCACTACCAATCATTAGCGGACCGGAGTTCCACTGTAGTGACCCGTAACCGGGAAAAGCCGAAAGAAACAAACAAACTGTGCTTTTACAGGAGTGATCTTATACAAGGCATCACTCATTCACTCCCCCTGTTTTTGGATACAGGCTAGGAACGTTGTCAAAGGGTCACCATTGAAAAATTTATACGGAGCTGCTTACTGTGATGGATTTGAAGTCTTCTTAAGACACACAGTCTTGCTGTGCTGTTTACTGCTGAATCAGAGACACATAGCTTTGCATGACTCCATCTGTAGTCTGTTGAAAGCACCACGCCTTTCAAATTGCACACTGGTAAATATATTTTGCAGCTATAAGCACAGTTACAGATAACTTATTTTATAACAAACGACACGTACTATTTTTGTCAGATTGTAGCATATATTTGCAAAGTTTTCCTTCATTACAGATATGAATGATGACAAATACAAAATACCTCTCTCTGTCCTTCTCTCTCATAACTGAATTACTACAATTGCTTTATAGAGAGGCTAGTCACACACATATTTCCTCTTGGTATATTTTTCTGTGGGAAGTCACATCTATTGTCCTGTCAGCAGTTCTGCTGAAGTGAAAATACACAAATGCAACAAAAGAATGAAAGGAAATGTCTGTTCTGTTCCTACTGGAAAAACATCATGTATTGCTGAATTTATAAAAAAGGATGTCTGTTAGGCATTTTCTTTTTGATGCTGTGAAGAGAAGCCTGTCTGTTATACATATAGTATGAATGCACATTTTAAACTCTATACATATATTCAAGCAAACTTTTTTCTTTCAGCATATTTACAACAGAATTAATTTCAGCCTTATATTCATAATATCCAACAATCCCCTTATTCCCATTTTCTACATGGGGTTGGGGTATCATGTTAACTGTCACCATCTCTATCAATTCAATGCCACACTCCTGCCTTCTTTGACACTCATGCCTGACTGTTGCAAATTTTTTTCTCATACAATCCATCCACCTCTTTGATGGATGCCCTCAATTCCTCTTACCTTCTTCCTGTCTGTCCGAAATATTCTTCACCAGATTCTCTTCTGCTTTTCTGCACATGTACCCGAATTACAGTAATCCATTCTCTTTGATCTTTTTCTTGCATTGGAGCTACTTTGGCTTTTGCTTATGTCCTCATTTCTTCATCTGTTACAATTATGTCAGGCACTTCATCACCTCTAGCTTCCTGAACTGCTCTGGCTTCACTGCCCAGGTTTCTGTACTTTACAGTAGTACTGGTCACACCACTGTTTTGTACACCTTACCTTTCAGCTTCTTTGGAATTCTTCTGTCATACGCTACACCTGACACTCTATACCATTTGGCTGCAGCCTCTCTGATTCTAGGTTTGACATCTTCATTCAGACTTCTCTTTTGCTCAGCTATCCCTCCCAGATATTTGAAGCTGTTAACCTGTTCCACTATATTCCCTTTTATCTTAGTTCTCAATTTCTAATATATCCAATTTGCTGCCATTACCACTGTCTTAGCTGTATTTAGTTTCCTCTCATGTGCCTTCAGTTTTGCATTCCATTCCCCTATCCTTTACTGCAGTTCTTGCTCAAAGACTGCCTGCAATGCCACATGCTCTGCATACAGCAACTTTGTTGATCTGTCCTCACTAACTTGTTTGCTAATGTAATCCATCACCAGTATGAACAGCAATGGACTCAGAGGAGAAGACTGATGTACACCCACTCCCACTGGGAACCATTCTGTGAGAACGGACACTGTTAATCTTTGAGTAACTGGATCTTTGTACATAGCCTGCACTAATTCTACTAATGTTTATGAACCAGGGTAGAACTGTCCAAATCAGCTTTTTTGGGACCTTGTCATATGCTTTCTCCAAGTCTAGGAATGCCCACTTGGACTCTTTCCTCATCTCTAGCTTCTTTTCAACTATCTGAACCACCACAAACATTAGGTCATTTGTGCTGCATCCTGATCTGAATCTGAACTGCTCATTTTCCATCTTACTTTCTACTACTCTTCATATCCATTTATCAAGCACCCTGTCCAGAACCTTCATGCAATATGACAGGAGTTTGATACCACTGTACTGCCCACAGTTGTGGATGTCTCCTTTGTTCTTGTACACTGGCATGAGTATGCTTATTTTCCAGTCATCTGGGATATGCCTTTCTCTCCATACTGCCATGAGTAATCTCAGGAGCCATTTCTCCCCTATTTCACCTAGCATTTTTATCATATCTGCTGTGACCTCATCTGAGCCTGCTGCTTTCCGTGACTTCATTTTCCTTAGTGTTGTTCTTACTTCTTCTAGGGTGAGCTCCTCTTCTTCTCTCATTGTAGGCTGTATCTGTGGTAGTACAGCTTCTGTGGGGGTTTCTTCTATAAGAAGCTGCTAGAAGCAGTCCTTGCATTTGCCTTTGATGTCCTGTAGACTGGTGAGCAGGTTGTTGCTGGCATCCCTTATGAAGGGTGTCTGACTATCTTCTTTATCTTTGTGTCTTTGTCTTGCAATCTGATATAGTTTCTTTGTGCCACCTACTGAGTCACTTTCCAGAAGTTGGTAGAGTGCATCTGAGGCCTTGTTCTTTGGTATTGTGACTCCTTTCTTAGCCTCTTTGTTAGTCAACCAGTAGTCCTTCCTAGCCTGGTCTGTCTTTTCTATCTCCCACTTTTTCCTACAGTCCTTCTTTCTTTTAATGACTTCCTGGACTTTTGCATTCCATCACCAGCTTTCTTTATGTACCTTATTTCAATACCTGGCTCAGCCCCATATCTGTTCTGTAGTCCTCACACACTCTGTTTTGAGGCACTGCCATTCTTCTTCAACTCCACCTATTTACTCATCTTCTTGGGGTGCTAGAGCCCTGAGTAATTCCTTCAACTGTTGTGCTTTCTCTCCAGTCAATTTTCTGGTCTTCAGCCTGGTTTCTGTTGACCTCAGAACCTTCTCTGACCACTGCTTGCAGCTGATTGTGGCAACCAGTGGTTTATGCTGTGGACCGAGTGTTTCACTGGGGAACTGGGGATGACTTTGCAATTGTTGATTCTACCCCACTGTCCTTGCCTTACTAGGATGAAGCCTACCTGAGATGCATGTTGACCAGTCTTGTATGTGATCTTGTGACTGTCTCCCTTTCTGAGCCATTTGTTGGCTATTATCAAGTCATTTGCTAGACAGAAGTCTAGAAATGGCCTCTCATTCTTTATTCCTGTTACCCCACCCATGTGGACCCAGGCAGTCCTTATATCCTGTTCCATCTGTCCCAATATGTGCATTCAAGTCACCCATTATCAACACCAATTCATGTTGTCCTGCTTTATCTAGTAGGTCCTGCATCTGCTGTCTGAATGTACTCTTTTCTTCACTATCACAACCCTGCTGTGGGGCATAGGCTAAGATTATGAATACTGTCCTATCATTAGGCTGGAGTCTGGTTGCCATGAGTCTGTCATGAATTCTGATGACATCCCTCACTGCCTTCTGAAGCTTTTCACTCACAATTCCCACATAATTTCTAGCCTGTTCACCTGAGTACTAGATTCTGGATCCCAAACCAAGTGGCTTTGCTGCACTGCCCGTCCACCTTGTCTCTTGAATACATAATGTATCCAGCCTCCTATATACCATCATGTCTTCGACTTCCAAGCTCTGTCCTGTCAGTGAACCTACACTGAGTGTAGTAATTCTTTGTTTATGTTTGATGGGTTGATTGGTTATACGTTTAACTTTTAAGTCAAGTCAAGTCAAGTCAAATTTTATTTATATAGCACCTTACAGACATAATATGCCACCAAAGTGCTTTACAAAAAATACAAAAAATAAGATACAAATACAATCAACATACATTACTAAAAGCCAAATCATAAAAATAAGTCTTAAGATTTGATTTAAAAACTGCCACTGAAGAAGACTGCCGAATGTAAAGTGGAAGCTCATTCCAAAGTTTTGGAGCTGCGACAGCAAAAGCTCTGTCTCCCCTCGTCTTTAATCATGACCTTGGGACCTCAAGCAAAGACAAATCTTCTGAGTGAAGTGCCCGAGCAGGAACATAAGGATGCAACATCTCTGATAAATAAATCGGGGTCAACCCATTTAGGGCTTTAAATACCAATAACAAAATTTTAAAACGAATTCTATAAAAAACAGGTAACCAATGTAAAGCTGCCAATATGGGCATAGCATGATCAAATTTACATTTGCCTTCCAAAAATTTCCCAGCAGCATTTTGAACAAGCTGCAAACGAAATAAGGCACCCTGACTCACTCCAAATAAAATGGAGTTGCAGTAATCTAAACGTGAGGTTATAAAAGCATGCACCACAATTTCTAGATCACACCTAGACAAAAAAGGTTTCACCTTAGCCAAACGTCTTAACTGATAAAAAGAGGATGCCACTACCATATTAATATGACCCCTAAAACAGAGATCTTTATCCATTTTTACCCCCAAATTAATAACAGAATCCTTCAAATAGGGAGTCAATTCACCACAATCTGTCATAATGGAGTCATTATAACGCCTAGAACCAAAAAGCACCACTTCTGTCTTTCCTTCATTAAGACTCAAGAAATTTTCCACCATCCATGTCTTAAGCTCACATAGGCAATCCAGAACCTTAGATATTGATCGACCATCAGCCTCATCCAAAGGTAAATAAAGTTGACAATCATCAGCATACAGATGAAAGTCAATACCATATTTCCGTAAGATGTCTCCCAGAGGCAAAATATAAATACAAAACAACAAAGGCCCCAAGATTGAACCCTGTGGAACTCCCCAGGGAAGATGGAAAAAATCAGATGAAAAACCACCCAACTGAACACATACCATTCTATCAGAAAGATAAGACCTAAACCAATTTAACGCCGAACCAGTGATTCCCACATAATGTTCAAGATGGTGCAAAAGCACCTCATGATCAACTGTATCAAAAGCAGCCGTTAAATCCAACAACACTAATAATACAGATTTTCCTCCATCAGTTGCAAGAAAAATGTCATTCATAACTTTCAACAGAGCTATCTCAGTACTATGTAATGGTTTAAAACCAGATTGAAAATTTTCTAAGAAATTATTTTTATCTAAAAAATCCAACAATTGACCATAGACACATCTCTCCATCACCTTACTCAAAAAAGGTAACTTAGAAATTGGCCTATAATTAGCTAATACAGATGCATCAAGGCCCGATTTTTTCAATAGTGGATGTATAACCCCTCTTTTAAAGTCATTGGGCACTACACCAGAAACTAAACTCGTGTTAATTATTGTCAACACAACCGGTGCCACTGTTAAAGATACATCCTTATAAACAAACGATGGTAAGACATCGTCAGGAGAGCCACTAGGCTTAACCTCATTTATCATTTTAACTAAATCTGGCAATAATATTGGATTAAAAGTACATAATTTCTTCGAAACAGGAATCAATGGACCCTGTAAAGAAACCATAGACACAGTCTTTCTTAAATTAGCAACCTTATCCATAAAATATTTAAGAAAATCATTACATATTGTAGTTGAAGCCTGAACTGGAAAATAATCTTGAGCATTTAAAACAGAATCAATTACATCATACAAAATCCTAGGATTATGAGAATTTTCAGAAACAAGGTTAGAAAAATATATATTTTTTGCAGATTTTACAGTATTCTGATAAAACTTCCAACTTTCCCTCAAAGCAATTAGATATACGGAAAGCTTATTCTTTTTCCACTGCCTTTCACATCTTCTACATTCTCTCCTTGCAGCTCGAGTAATATCCGTTACCCACGGATTTCTTACTAAATTTTTCTTTTTCAAACGCAGAGGGGCAATAATATCCAAAATATCCCTACAGGTCTCATTAAAACAGCTTAAAAATCCATACAATGTAGTCCATTCTGAAAATTGAAACATAGCTTTTTTAAATAATGAAGAAAACTTCTCAAGAACATCTTGATTAAAAAAACGTCTGAATCTAACTGAAACAGAATGATTTTCTACACTAGAGTACAACTTAACATCAAATACAATAGGTTTATGATCAGAAAACACAGCGTCATGTATGCAGATATTTTCCACAACAGGCCCAGTTGATAATACCAAATCCAGCATGTGACCACATTCATGAGTGGCCCCATCGACACACTGATTTAAATTAAAACATTTTAACAGATCACAAAAATCTGAAACAAGTGGCTTATCTGGACAACAAACATGAATATTATAATCCCCAAGTAAAATAATCTGATCATAACGTAAAACATACTCGGTCAGAAATTCAGAAAATTCAGATATAAAAATCTTATTGTAACCTGGAGGTCTATAAACCACTGCACAAAGAAGTGGACTTAAATGACCCAATTCAAATAAGCATAATTCAAAACTACTATAAGTAGTTACAGGATATAGTCGTTTTATTAACAGGTTTGTTCTACAAATAACTGCCAACACACCACCACGTCTTAAAACTCTAGGCACACTAATAAGCACACAGCCCACCGGCACCAGTTCATTCATAGCGCTCCATTCACCAGATGAAATCCAAGTCTCAGTTATACAAAGTATATCCAACGTATGTTGCATAAAAAATTCTTTTAGAACAAATGTCTTATTAGCCACTGACCTGGCATTCACCAGTCCCCACTTTAAAGTTGACACAGCTCCTACAGCAGGCAATGCTTTAGCTACCGGTTTTAAGTTCCTCAAATTCACTCCTCTCAAACAGCAGCGTCGAAACCGTGGAAAAGAAACACAGTCCCCCATCGAGAAACCAACAACAGGGATACTCCATGAAGCTATAGGATTCCACATCCGCAAAGACACCAAAGACCCAGCAAACAGCCTTCGCTTAACTCCAAGAACGTCAGAGAAGGAAGCCACCAACAACTTCAATTTGACCAACCGTCCTCCACGGCAGCCCCGCTTCCTACGCTTCCTCAACCTCCCACCAACAGAATACAATGGTGGGAAAGTCAAACTGAACTCTGGCAATGGATCCAAAACAGGGGAAAACACACTCCGATAAACACTTCCCCCAAACGGCAGCAATCCCGCAGAGACACCCATATGAATCAACGAACGTCGGTCATAGGTAATTTTTAAATCCACACACTGCCAAACACACGCAAAAAGCAGCAAACACATAGAAACTGGCAGAGCTATCAGACGGCAAGCCGAACACACTGGCGCCAACTTTCACTCAACAGAGCTATTTCAGGTAACCGAGGCTGGGAACTGGACACCAGCCGGCCAGTAGTTCATTGGCCCAGGGCTGCTGGGCTTTATTGCAGGCACACACTGGCCAATAGGGGCACATATACCCTTTCCACTGGGTCCCTGGCATAGGTCAGAGTAGGCCAGATCCTCAACCCACTTGTCATCATCAAATATCCATGCCCATTTGGCAAAATTAGTCAACGTCAGAATCACTTAGAGCCATATTTTACACAATCAAGTGGCTAGCCCTGCCACAGCACACAGTCTGTGATCTGTGTTCTCCTATCTTAAGGATACTGCACACCACAGTAGATGATCAAAGCAGTTGGTCTACACAACTCTTCCCCCTGCAGGGCACCATGTAAAGCCTGTGCAACTCCATTCATTGGTGAGTTTGCAATGGAAACACTCAGCATATTTTTCAGAGGTGTGAGGAACCCCACAGAAACACAGGGAGAAAATGCAAACTCCAAACAGGCATTGGCTGGAAGTCTGGATCAAACCTTGTATCTTGTAAATGGGAGGCAAAGACCTTAACCATGGCTATATATATATATATATATATATATATATATATATATATATATATTATATACATATATCACTTGTACATTCTGCAAAAGAACACATCCAAATATAAAATAATGCATACGTCATTATTAAGATCACCCATTACCAGCAATTCAAAAAACAGATGTGAGAAAAACAGATATAGCAGTCTGTCAAAAAAAAGTGCCATTCTTCTTCTTTCGGCTGTTCCTGTTAGGGGTTGCAACAGCAGATCATCTGTTTTCATTTCCTCCTGTCCTCTGCAATCTCACCTCTCTTGGTTTGTCTCCAAACTGTCCAACCTTAGCTGACCCTCTAATATACTGATTCCTAATCCTATCCATCCTTATCACACCCAGTGCAAATCTTAACATTTTTAACTCTGCCAGCTCCAGCTCTGACTCCTGTCATTTTGTCAATGCCACCGTCTCCAACTCATATAATATAGCATGTTCTCCCTGTGTTTCTGTGGGATTCCTCCCACTTCTGAAAAACATGCTGAGTGTTTCCATCGCAAACTCACCAATGAATGGGTTGGGAGGGTGGCCTAATGGCTAAGGTGTTTGCCTTACAAACACAAGGTGCAGGGTTTGAGTCTCACAAAGGATAATTGGATAGGCTTAAAATGGCTCACAAGGGCAGTTAGCTTACTACCAACCTATGAACCTATGGTTTCACTACACTCTTGTAGACCTTCCCTTTCATTCTTACTGGTTCCAGTCTGTCACAAATCACTCGTGACATGCTTCTCCACAAACTCCACCCTGCCTGTACTCTCTTCTTCACCTCTCTTCTGCACTCAATATTACTTTGAACTGTTGATCCCAAGTATTTAAACTCATCCACCTTCACCAGTTCTACTCCCTGCAGCTTCACCATTCCTCTATCCTTCCTCTCATTCACACACATATATTCTGTTCTAGTTCTGCTGACCTTCATTACTCTCCAGGGTCTCCTCAACATATTCCATACTCTCACTACAGATCACAATATCATCCGCAAACATCATAGTCCAAGGGGACTCCTGTCTGATCTCATTTGTCAACCTGTCCTTCACCATTGCAAATAAGAAAGGGCTCAGAGCTGATACTTGGTGTAATCCCACCTTCACCTTAAACACATCTGTCACTCCCACTGCAGATCTCACCACTGTCACACTACACTCTACATATCTTGTACCACTCTTACATACTTCTCCACCACTCCTGACTTCTTCAGAGAGACACAAAGTCATACAATGTTAGGATTTGCAAGCAGAAACAAGAGCAATGTGGAAGAAAGATACCAAGACAGTTCCAATAGTAGTAGAAGCAATGGGCCTAATAAAAAATAATCTACAGTCATATTTAGATGTGCTGCCAATACAAGTAATTCTATATGAACTGCAGAAGTCAGTTTTGGGCGCACCTCGGGGGTTGCAAAGAGCACTTTTGGCTAACATCAAAGATTGAAGTTATATTAATTTCATGAACTTTAATTATATTCTGAATTAGGAATGGGGTCCATTCCCATCATGGTATTAGAAGTCCAAAAGATTTGGAGAAATTAAACTGAGTCAAGCCTCTGTGTTATTTCACTATCCTTAAATGCCCTGGAATATTAGTATGCAATGATGTCACTATACCTGTCCCATACTTCCTTATGTGTTGGCCATGCCTAGACATCTACTTACACCATCCCTCAATCCCTATCCCAGTAGCTGAAAACTCTGCTAGCTTAACACCCTATACTCTATCAGGTAGCATCTCAGCTGTAGCTAATTCTCTCACCCTCTAACAAATGAGGTGGCCTCTGGCAGTTGAATTTTATATCATGGAAACAGTCTTCCATTGTTTGAGATTAGCCACGCCGTTGCAAATGTAAGCCTAATATCTGTGACAGCAACAACTAATAGTAATATGTACAATTGACAGACACTATAGCATGTCTGAAACTCAGAGATGATGAGTAAGAAACTAGGGGACAAGATAAGAATATGTGGGTGGGTCGAGAGGCTGCCACTGACCCTAGGAAATCAACAAGGTTAATAAAAGAAACCAGGCTACTAATTTGACAAATAAAGTTAAAAATAACAATATATTTACCTATATATATATATATATATATATATATATATATATATATATATATATAATGTATACACACACATACACACACACACACACATATATATATATATATATATATATATATATATATATGTATCAAATAATGCATACCAGTCATTATTAAGATTTATAACAAGACATATTTTCATAACAGCATTTCAGCATTTTTCATTGATTGCTAAATTAAGGTTGACTTATTAGTAAAAACAACTAAAATGCCTGTTTTGAAGTATGAAACAGAGAAGGATAAACTACCAAATAAAATTATACAGTTAGAAGGTTTACTATGTATATGTATGTTGTCAATATTTACACTTAAAAGGGTTTGTAGCAATTGCTTCATACCACAGTCACTATACACAATATCATGAGTTCATAGATTAGTACTAGGCTAACTGCCCTTTGGGCCATCTGAAGCCTAGCTAGTTACCCCATGTGAGAATCAAACCCTGCACTTTGTGTTTTTAAGATAAACACCTTAACCATTATGTCATCCTCCCACCCCACACACACATATATATATATATATTTATATATATATTTATATATATATATTATAAGAGATAATGGGCCTAACCTCAATCATCTGTTGTGAAGACGCAGTCCCTCTAAGTTGTTCATTCCAGTTCGAAAAAAAGGGGGCAGCCCTAGTAGACCTGAGATTATGAACTTCTAGGATGACCTGATCAACTAACTCGGGGTTGTAATTCCTATCAATAAACCTCATTCTCATCTCTTCTACTTCTTTCAAATAACATTCATCTATAGGATTGTACCTAGATGCTCTCATAAGTTGTCCCTTTAAAATATTATAGAATATGTGTTTTGGGTGCATACTTTCTCTACATAACAGTGTATTCCGGTGACATAATTTACGATGTATGGAAGTATTCAAGAGCCCATTATCCAATTTAAATACTTCCACATCCAGGTATAAAATCCTATCATTAGAGAAACATAAGGTGAACTTAAGGAAATCTGTAGAAGAATTCATGATATTTACAAATTCCTGGAGTTTATCAATACCCCCAAACCATATGAAAAAAAGGTCGTCCACAAATCTGCGATATAAGCCCCCAAATTCTCTGAATAGGGGGGAGATGTGTAGGAATTTATCCTCCCATGCAGCCATGACAAGGTTGGCGTAGCTATTGGCACACGAAGTGCCCATAGCCACGCCATCCTTCTGGAGGTAAAAATCCTCACCAAAAATAAATAAGTTATTCGATAGCACCATCTCCAAGTAAAGTGTGATCAAATCTATTTTATCTGCAGAAAAATCAGAATGGAGTTTTAAGTAATCTTGTATATAATTAACTCCTATTTCATTTGGTATCACTGTGAAGAGACTCACAACGTCTAGTGTCACTAATAGGAACTGTCTCTCCTCATTAATATCCTTAGTGTATGTGTACAGATCTAACAAAAATTGTTTACTATCTTTTAAAATATGTATATTTTTATCGACCAATGGTCTCAATACAGTCTCTATGTAAATTGATAACGGTTCAGTTACCCATCCCTGGCCTGCCACAATGGGCCTCATAGGTGGGTTATTATAGGATTTGTGTACCTTTGGTAGTCCCTGTATTATCGGTACCACTGGATACTCAACTTTAAAATATTGATATAATTCTTCAGTTATAGTAGATGTCATTAAAAGATCATCTAAAGTATAATAGACATCAAAAACTTTCTGCGCGACTATTGTTTCATCAATTTTATCATAAAAATTATTGTCGCTCAAAAGCTGCAACATTCTATTGTTGTAATCAGTGGCATCCATTAGTACAATGGGGCCACCTTTGTCTGCCGGTCTAATTACAAGTTTCTCATCATTCATCAAATCCTTTAATGCTTGCCTCTGTTTATAGCTCAAATTCTGGCCATGTTTCATGTGCTGATGTGTTACAAAATGTGTATGTATATTGTTCTCAATTACTCTCCCAAACACCTCTACTACCGGATGCAATTGAGGTACATATGTACTATTCGGGCGAAAACGGAAGGCAGTCTGACTACTATTCCCTGAACCGTAATCGAGTCTTAACTGAATATTCCTAGTAAACATTTTTGAATCAATAACTGAATCTGCAACATTATCCCGCCGCGCGGGTATAAAGTTTAAACCCTTATTTAAAACCTGTACTTCATATTCATTTAAAATCCTTGTGGAGAGGTTCACTATTAATGTGAGGTCTTTTCCCACATCCTCTTTAATGTGGGTCCATTGTAGTCCTCCATCGACCCCTTCCTTTTGTGTCTGCCCCTGCTCCCCGAGCGTTGCCTTTCGTAATGTTGCCCCTGTGCTATCGGGAAAGGGGTATTCCCCTTCTGCAAGGAGGTGTTACCAAGTCTCCCCCCTGATGTTGTTTTAGGTCTAACTATAACTTCCTTAGAGGCCTGTATGTTCCTAGCACTTGTGGCAGTGTCTGCTTGCATATTACTCTCTAATTGTGTAACGGCTTCTACGTCAGGATTACTGGGGGTCTGCCTATTCTCCTCCACATCAAGTACATTCACTCCTCTCTCATCTGACTCTACAGATGTCACTGGTGTTCTTGCCATAATGGCACTTCCAGCCTGAACCTCAGAAGTATCTGTAATATTCACCTCCGTAACAGGATTAAACATAACCTGTTCAACATTCACGTCTCTTGAAATCCCATTAACATGTGTAGCATAAGTGCCTCGATGTCCAAACCCTACATTTGAACTAGTTCTATTCTGTTCCCTAGGCCATGTGAATACATGGTTATTTCTGAAATCCCTGACATCTCTACTAATCTTTACTTTCTTCTGTTCAATTAAACGTTTTTCAAAAGCACACATCATCCACTTCTTTCGTCCACTTGATTATGCATATATGTATTACTACATTTCGAACGTACATTATTGAAACATTCATTGACCAAGTTTTTTAACATCATTTCTTCTGGCATATGATAATCTATTAACAATTTCATATAATTATAACTTAGCTCAATGTTCAATTGTTGCCATTTGAAAAGCAAGTCAAATCTATTTCCTGGCGTGGCAAAATCAGAAGCCCACGAGGTACAATTTTTTTGTTTAAGCAAGCTTCAAAGTACTGCCTTTGTACCTGTAGTTTTTTCAGCTTCACAAAAGCACCTTCTAGTTCCTGTAATTCCTTCGAAATGTTTGGTGTATTATCCAATGTCACTTCATTATCACCATATTCAATATTTGGTTGAAAGTCCAGCAGTACATTAGCGTTGCCAGCCAAACAAGCTTCAAAGCGGGATGTACCCTTATCAAAACTTTCCTTCCCAGCCGTAGCAGGAACATACGGAAGTTCTATATTCACGCTAGGGGCGTGGGCCGTCATCATGGTTGCCGTACACAATGTAACGTGAAATAAACAGCAAAACTAATGCAGCCCAGAAAAGCCAGTTGACAGCGAAATAGATAAAAAACATACAGTTACCAAAAGTTGCTGTCGCTGGTGGCTGCCCCTTCTGTATAACAGAAAATATGAAATTCAATGTCTTTCGACAAGTGCAATACGACAATGCACTCCTTCTTTAGGTCCCTGGAACTACTCCTGTAGGAATCGTAGTCTTCACGGACACAATCAAAGGAAACCAATATAGTACTTCAGTGCAAGGAAAAGCTGATAAAATTCCAAACCTCCAGTCAATAGAACATGATTTTATTCAAAGTGCACAGAACAAGTGGCGCTTTAGCGTTGGCTTCATCAGACTATAAAAATGCTTAACGGCATTTAGTTTAAAAGACCACACTATGCAGTGATAGGTTACAATAAAACTAATTACATTAAATCAATTACAATTAAAGCGCCATGTCAAAACTTCTTATACATTACTTTGAAAATTTTAAAATCAGTATTAATGCTAAAAATAAAATAATAACATGACTCAATAACACTATACATATAATAATAAATATAATAAATCATGTATGATTGGCTCCATCAAGCATCACAGCCCATTACTAACAACAAAACATGTAAGAACACTCATTATTCCTAGACCTTATGGTCTTGGAATTCTTCTGAGAATTCCAAGACCATAAGGTCTAGGAATAATGAGTGTTCTTACATGTTTTGTTGTTAGTAATGGGCTGTGATGCTTGATGGGAGCGAATCACTATACATGATTTATTATATTTATTATTATATGTATAGTGTTATTGAGTCATGTGTTATTTTTGGATTTTTAGCATTAATACTGATTTTAAAAATTTTCAAAGTAATGTATAAGAAGTTTTTTGACATGGCGCTTTAAATTGTAATTGATTTAATGTAATTAGTTTTATTGTAACCTATCACTGCATAGTGTGGTCTTTTTAAACTAAATGCCGTTAAGCATTCTTTATAGTTCGATGAAGCCTAACGAAAAGCGCTCACTTGTTCTGTGCACTTTTTGAATAAAATCATGTTCTATTGACTGGAGGTTTGGAATTTTATCAGCTTTTCCTTGCACTGAAGTACTATATTGGTTTCCTTTGATTGTGTCCGTGAAGACTACGATTTCCCTACAGGAGTAGTTCCAGGGACCTAAAGAAGGAGTGTGCATTGTCGTATTGCACTTGTCGAAAGACATTGAATTTCATATTTTCTGTTATACAGAAGGGGCAGCCACCAGCGACAGCAACTTTTGGTAACTGTATGTTTTTTATCTATTTCGCTGTCAACTGGCTTTTCTGGGTTGCCGTACTAGTTTTTGCTGTTTATTATTTCACGTTACATTGTGTACGGCAACCAAGGATGACGGCCCACGCCCCTAGCGTGAATATAGAACTTCCGTATGTTCCTGCTACGGCCGGGAAGGAAAGTTTTGACAAGGGTACATCCCGCTTTGAAGCTTGTTTGGCTGGCAACGCTAATGTACTGCTGGACTTTCAACCAAATATTGAATATGGTGATAATGAAGTGACATTGGATAATACACCAAACATTTCGAAGGAATTACAGGAACTAGAAGGTGCTTTTGTGAAGCTGAAAAAACTACAGGTACAAAGGCAGTACTTTGAAGCTTGCTTAAACAAAAAAATTGTACCTCGTGGGCTTCGCATTTTAAAAATGCCCACGTCAGGAAATAGATTTCCTGACTTGCTTTTCAAATGGCAACAATTGAACATTGAGCTAAGTTATAATTATATGAAATTGTTAATAGATTATCATATGCCAGAAGAAATGATGTTAAAAAACTTGGTCAATGAATGTTTCAATAATGTACGTTCGAAATGTAGTAATACATATATGCATAATCAAGTGGAACGAGTGATGGATGATGTGTGCCTTTTTGAAAAACGTTTAATTGAACAGAAGAAAGTAAAGATTAGTAGAGATGTCAGGGATTTCAGAAATAACCATGTATTCACATGGCCTAGGGAACAGAATAGAACTAGTTCAAATGTAGGGTTTGGACATCGAGGCACTTATGCTACACATGTTAATGGGATTTCAAGAGACGTGAATGTTGAACAGGTTATGTTTAATCCTGTTACGGAGGTGAATATTACAGATACTTCTGAGGTTCAGGCTGGAAGTGCCATTATGGCAAGAACACCAGTGACATCTGCAGAGTCAGATGAGAGAGGAGTGAATGCACTGGATGTGGAGGAGAATAGGCAGACCCCCAGTAATCCTGACGTAGAAGCCGTTACACAATTAGAGAGTAATATGCAAGCAGACACTGCCACAAGTGCTAGGAACATACAGGCCTCTAAGGAAGTTATAGTTAGACCTAAAACAACATCAGGGGGGAGACTTGGTAACACCTCCTTGCAGAAGGGGAATACCCCTTTCCCGATAGCACAGGGGCAACATTACGAAAGGCAACGCTCGGGGAGCAGGGGCAGACACAAAAGGAAGGGGTCGATGGAGGACTACAATGGACCCACATTAAAGAGGATGTGGGAAAAGACCTCACATTAATAGTGAACCTCTCCACAAGGATTTTAAATGAATATGAAGTACAGGTTTTAAATAAGGGTTTAAACTTTATACTCACAAGGGATAATGTTGCAGATTCAGTTATTGATTCAAAAATGTTTACTAGGAATATTCAGTTAAGACTCGATTACGGTTCAGGGAATAGCAGTCAGACTGCCTTCGCCTAATAGTACATATGTACCTCAATTGCATCCGGTAGTAGAGGTGTTTGGGAGAGTAATTGAGAACAATATACATACACATTTTGTAACACATCAGCACATGAAACATGGCCAGAATTTGAGCTATAAACAGAGGCAAGCATTAAAGGATTTGATGAATGATGAGAAACTTGTAATTAGACCGGCAGACAAAGGTGGCCCCATTGTACTAATGGATGCCACTGATTACAACAATAGAATGTTGCAGCTTTTGAGCGACAATAATTTTTATGATAAAATTGATGAAACAATAGTCGCGCAGAAAGTTTTTGATGTCTATTATACTTTAGATGATCTTTTAATGACATCTACTATAACTGAAGAATTATATCAATATTTTAAAGTTGAGTATCCAGTGGTACCGATAATACAGGGACTACCAAAGGTACACAAATCCTATAATAACCCACCTATGAGGCCCATTGTGGCAGGCCAGGGATGGGTAACTGAACCGTTATCAATTTACATAGAGACTGTATTGAGACCATTGGTCGATAAAAATATACATATTTTAAAAGATAGTAAACAATTTTTGTTAGATCTGTACACATACACTAAGGATATTAATGAGGAGAGACAGTTCCTATTAGTGACACTAGACGTTGTGAGTCTCTTCACAGTGATACCAAATGAAATAGGAGTTAATTATATACAAGATTACTTAAGACTCCATTCTGATTTTTCTGCAGATAAAATAGATTTGATCACACTTTACTTGGAGATGGTGCTATCGAATAACTTATTTATTTTTGGTGAGGATTTTTACCTCCAGAAGGATGGCGTGGCTATGGGCACTTCGTGTGCCAATAGCTACGCCAACCTTGTCATGGCTGCATGGGAGGATAAATTCCTACACATCTCCCCCCTATTCAGAGAATTTGGGGGCTTATATCGCAGATTTGTGGACGACCTTTTTTTCATATGGTTTGGGGGTATTGATAAACTCCAGGAATTTGTAAATATCATGAATTCTTCTACAGATTTCCTTAAGTTCACCTTATGTTTCTCTAATGATAGGATTTTATACCTGGATGTGGAAGTATTTAAATTGGATAATGGGCTCTTGAATACTTCCATACATCGTAAATTATGTCACCGGAATACACTGTTATGTAGAGAAAGTATGCACCCAAAACACATATTCTATAATATTTTAAAGGGACAACTTATGAGAGCATCTAGGTACAATCCTATAGATGAATGTTATTTGAAAGAAGTAGAAGAGATGAGAATGAGGTTTATTGATAGGAATTACAACCCCGAGTTAGTTGATCAGGTCATCCTAGAAGTTCATAATCTCAGGCCTACTAGGGCTGCCCCCTTTTTTTCGAACTGGAATGAACAACTTAGAGGGACTGCGTCTTCACAACAGATGATTGAGGTTAGGCCCATTATCTCTTATACTAGGGATACAAGGGAGATCAAGGAGATGTTTTTTAAAAACTGGGATATTTTGCTATCAGACAGTGAGGTGGCAAAAATAGTAGGACCCCAACCTAGGTTTGCACATAGAAATAAACCTAACCTGAAGAGGTTATTATGTAGACCAAAGAATACTATGTGTAAACAGCTGTTTTCGAACGTTGATAGAAACACAGTAAAATGTGGGAAGTGTAACCATTGTATGCACATAAATGAGGATGTGACTTTTTTACACCCTATTACTGGACGAACATTCCATTTTAACACTAACACAGATTGTAGTAGTAGGAATGTGGTTTATTTGGCTAGATGTGAAAGGTGCCCCTCATTTTATGTGGGGAAAACCAATAGACCATTTAAGGACCGCATTAGGGAACACAATTACCACATAAGGAAAGGGTCAGAGTTCAACGCACTGGCCAGACATAGTAAAATAGCAGGTCAGGATCACATCTTTAAGTTTAATGTTATACAACACTTAACACCCTACTATAGAGGGGGTGATTTAATAAATCACACCCTAGAATGTGAACTGAAGTGGATCATTAGACTTAGGGCT
The DNA here is from genome assembly GCF_019279795.1 of Protopterus annectens. Classification (NCBI taxonomy): domain Eukaryota; kingdom Metazoa; phylum Chordata; order Ceratodontiformes; family Protopteridae; genus Protopterus; species Protopterus annectens. The sequence continues at coordinate 1,215,623,395 of NC_056726.1, forward strand.
GAAGAACCGCCGGGTATAAATGATAAGATCCACATTAAACCTGTTCTGAAAAGCAGAAGAATTCCAAGACCATAAGGTCTAGGAATAATGAGTGCTATTATATGTTTTGTTGTTAGTAATGGGCTGTGATGCTTGATGGGAGCGAATCACTATACATGATTTATTATATTTATTATTATATGTATAGTGTTATTGAGTCATGTGTTATTTTTGGATTTTTAGCATTAATACTGATTTTAAAAATTTTTAAAGTAATGTATAAGAAGTTTTTTGACATGGCGCTTTAAATTGTAATTGATTTAATGTAATTAGTTTTATTGTAACCTATCACTGCATAGTGTGGTCTTTTTAAACTAAATGCCGTTAAGCATTTTTTATAGTCTGATGAAGCCTAACGGCGAAAGCGCTCACTTGTTCTGTGCACTTTTTGAATAAAATCATGTTCTATTGACTGGAGGTTTGGAATTTTATCAGCTTTTCCTTGCACTGAAGTACTATATTGGTTTCCTTTGATTGTGTCCGTGAAGACTACGATTTCCCTACAGGAGTAGTTCCAGGGACCTAAAGAAGGAGTGTGCATTGTCGTATTGCACTTGTCGAAAGACATTGAATTTCATATTTTCTGTTATACAGAAGGGGCAGCCACCAGCGACAGCAACTTTTGGTAACTGTATGTTTTTTATCTATTTCGCTGTCAACTGGCTTTTCTGGGTTGCCGTACTAGTTTTTGCTGTTTATTATGACCATAAATAATGATGTAACATCAAGTGTCACCAAAAATGTTACATTCATCCTACGTTCAGACTCAGTATACAAGTATAAAAGTCTTGTAAAAATTGTTTACTTCATGTAGAACTAATGTATAATTCTGAAACACAAATTTTAGTTGCTTATCAACATATATTGATAGTGGCTCAGTAAGCCAACCCCCACTACCTGCTATAGGTCTAAAGGGGGGTGTGCATAAATTCTTATGTATTTTAGGCAAGCCTTGTAATGTAGGTATTAAAGGATTTTCAACCACTAAATAATGAAAAAGTTCTTTAGATATGATAGAACTATTCACACAATCTACCAAAGCATTCAGCACAATCTCCCTGATTATCAGTATAACATCTCTGTTGACCATTCTATGGTGTCAAAATAATAGGCCCTGTCCATTACTACCACAGAGCCTCCTTTATCGGCTGGTCTGATAACTATTCCATTATCTCATTCTAACTCCAATAATATCTTTCTTTCGTCCAAGGTCAAATTTTCAAACCCTCCTCTCCTATTCCCTTTCTCTAGATACTGATAAATTTCGTCTTCACAGAGACGATAGAAAACATCTAATATCAGATGTCTCTGTGGGGTATATCCACTGGGTTTTCTAAATAAAGATAACTCAGTGCTGTAATTCTCAGAATTATGCATAAGATTAAGTGTATGTTTCTCACAAATAATCTTAAGTTAAATAAAACATTAGACAAGTCCACCCTCTGGGCAGGAATAAAGGATAAACCTTTATTCAGAACCTTCAGTTCAAGTTCCATTAAATACCTCGAGGATATATTCCATACTATGTCCTATCTGCTAGCTTCCACATTTTCTTAAAGGTATGGATATTCCCTTGTTGAGGAGTTTGTTTTCTTTTGGCCCTCCCTCAGTTGTCCATTGCATCCACAGACTCAGTGGCTGCTGGTGACTTCAAATCAAAGGGGGGCTGCAGGAGGCAGCTGAATGGGTGGGGCCAATGGGAAGGGGTGTGACCAACTAGAAAGGGGCAGAGCTATGCTCAAAACCACAAAAACTGGGACTTTAATTAAATATGCTGCCCTGGGTGCCAAACCATCATTATGAGAGCCCAGTCAAGACAAACTGAAGTGTAGATGAAAAAAAAATATTTCAATGCATTGGCTACATGACAACTTAATATCTAGATGGAAACAAAAAGGTTGTGATGCATGAAAAAAATAAATTACTTTTTAAATACATTACTAAAATGCCAGTCAAAATCAAGTATAAAAAAACAAGCAGCACTCAACTCAAACCACTTCTACTTACACTGCAGTTCTAATTATAATTTATATTCAGCTTTATAAAAGTACCAAGTAACATGCTGAAAGTAGCAATCTCTGTGATACCCCCACTTGTAAAAATGTTTCTTATCCAAAAAAGTCCTACTGCCTGACAACTATCTACTTGTTTCATGGGGAAAATATTATCAAAGTAAAAAAATTAACAACAAACAAGAAACAAGCTCAAGATACATTACTTAAAGGATTACTGCACAGGTTATGGACCACACATGATAGACTGGCATTCTATTTAGTTTACTGGTAAAGCCTGCAAAGATGACTTTAAGTCTCCAACAAATGTAGTGAGCTTCTGAAAATACTGTAATCCTGTCCTTTATTATAAAAATTATCATATGCATTTCAATACCTAAGGCTTACACATTATCTGGTTATGTAAATATTGTCTGCATGGCAACAACAAAAAGGTTTTCAATGTTGGTAATTCTATAACGGTATGCTTATTAAAGCTTATTTGCATCTTACAATCTCAGACAAGCTTACCCGATGATCATTAAAGCATTGCTACTTAAACACAGAGAAACAGGCAGTGCAATAACATGCATTATCTGAATAATAAGCATAAATCAACAGTATAAAAATATGTCAGAAAACCAGAACATTCTGCAAAATCAAGGACAGATGAAAAGCCACTGTAGTACTTGTGTCTACCTTGGATGGGGGGATACTCTGCACATTTACACTGCATAACTGCTCTTTGCCTTGCTTGGACACATCCAGAGTTACTATATGGGGGAGTGGGTTGCAACAAGTATGTCAGAATTTGAAATGTCTCTGGCTGACAGTGATGGCCCTGACACATTTGTCATATCTCTCAACCTCAGAGCAAGAAATCTGGACAAAGCCATAAACAGAAGTGGGACAAAGGCCCAAAATAAGGACAATTTTAAAATATTGCTCTTATAAACCTAGAAAGATAATAGAATAGTAGGTCTTGCATTAGTATGCATTTTCTGAAGAGTATGAAATCTGAAACTGAAATATCTGTCATTATTTTCTAAATTAAATCTTTAATGATTTGCCACTAATTTGCCAGAAAACCACAATTTTATGAAAAACAGACCAAAAATGTGATGCAAAAATATAAAATAGTCACACAATACAGCTGGGAACCTGTCAAAGAAGGGACACTTTTTAATATTAGTACTGTTAAGATGAGCAGCTGACAAAATAAGGGAATCTACAAGCATTTCTGATATAAAAATAATTTATAACTCTGATCATTACAATTATTTATTAATTGTAACCCCCACATTTTCTTCCAAAATTGCCATTCTGTGGAGGGATTATTAGGGGGAGAGCAACATTTTAAGCCAAAGTCAGGGTCAGTTGAGAGGTTTTGGACATACTTAATTCTATACAGCCATTTATTTGCGCGTACCTCTCAACCTTTTAATGAAGGAAATTTGGACAAGGCCAAATATATTGGAGGAACATACAGATAGTACTAAACATTGCTGTTGTATAAACTTAGACAGTTGATAGAATAACAGGTCTTGCTTTAGCATGCATTTTCTGAAGGGTATGAAGTCTGAAACTCAATGTCTGTCATTATTTAGTGACTTCATTCCTAAATGATTTGCCAGAAAACCACAAATTTTATGAAGAACAAACCAAAAATAAGAATCAAAATCTATTAATTCTGTGAAAATCTGGACAGTTGAGAGGTATAGTTCACCCAAGGCTGTCTTTCAGTTTGCCACCCTTCTCCCTTCACAAAATCATATTCGAATGGAGCCTCCCCCCTGCAGCCATTCCAATTTCCCATTACTTGGCTATTTCACCCCATTTACCATAAAGACTGTAATGTGCATGCTACTTTACTTCTACTAGGATTTGGATTTCATTTAAAAGTTTTATTTTACATTTTACAGCACAATCACTAATAGACATCTGCTAAACAAAGCAATGCGGTCTCACAATGAAAATAGACTTAGCATTAAAAACTTCTCTGCCCTTGAAACTCACATTCATTGAAACAGCATTGAAACCCACATGCAATAAAAATACATCTGGCCAGTGGCAGATAAAGATTAACTTTGGGCTGTTTTCAAAGTTCCACACCGGAGGTCAACCCCTCACTGGTTAGATCAGACCATAGACTAATCACTCTGGATATCCACATTCTACCCCCACCCTCAATCAAGGAAACCACCGTGAAAAACTTTTCAAAAGCAAACATCACATTGCTCAAGACAGAGGTGGAAAGGTTCACAGCCCCCATGCTAATGGACAATGCTGTCCAAGCTAATGAAACCTTTACAAAGGCACTATATGAGCATCCGCAGGAATGCATGGATCATGCTATCCCAAGTAAAACCAAGACTCACTCCTCCAAGGAAAGGAAACCAGTCTGGTGGACCCCTGGCATAAACAAGCTATACAACAGAAGGAGGAAACTAGTACAGAAAAGAGTAAAATCCCAAGAAGGAATGACATCCCTGATCAGTATCAGCAAGAAACTACGATCCCTCATTAAATCATCCAAGGCTAGTTTCGAAAGAAAAATTGCCAATGACTCAAAAGATAACCACAAAGCGTTCTTTAGCTATGTCAAGAACCTAAGTGGGAACTCTCAGATCTGCTCTGAGTTAGTGCAGAATGGCACAAAATACACTGAACTGACTGATATTGCCAACATTCTGGCAGACAGGTTTAGTGCAAACTTCACCCCCCTCTCACCCCCTAAAGGGCCCATAACCATTTCAGAAGAATGTAGGGCACCATCAATCACAGACACACAGGTTAAAACAGCCCTATCCAAAGCCAAAAACACAGCTTCAATGGGACCAGACGGTGTCCCAGGCTGTATCTTACAAGAGCTCCAAAATGAACTAACCCCTCACCTAAACACACTGTTCAAACTCAGCCTCTCTACAGGCTACATACCCACAGAGTGGCGCACAGCAACAGTTATCCCACTCCACAAAGGTGGAGCCACAACGGACCCCAGGAACTATCGCCTTATAAGCCTGACTAGCCTGGTCTGCAAGGTTATGGAGTGCATCATCATGGAACTCATTAACACAGACATTGGGAAACTCCAAACCTTGGACCTTACCCAGTTTGGCTTTGTTAAGGGCAGATCATGCTTCCTAAACCTGGTGGACTTCATGGAGACAGTTACCAAGGCAATAGATGAAGGAAAGGAGGTCCACACAGTCTACCTAGACCTCACAAAGGTTTTTGACACCATTCCCTATTCTAGTATTATAGACAAGCTCACCAGCTTGAACATAAACTCCTACGTCACAACATGGGTTGCCAACTGGCTCATGGATAGAACCCACATGGTGAGAGTTGCAGGCTCTATGTCTGACTCTAAACCGGTTACAAGTGGTGTCCCCCGGAGCTCAGTCCTAGGACCCCTCCTGTTCGGTATGTACTTCTCAGAGATACAGGCAAGCATAGGATGACTATGGCTGATCAAGTTCGCAGACGACTGCAAACTAGGGGCCATAATTGATTCTCCAGCTGATGCAGACACCCTCCAGAAGGGTCTCACTGAGATGGATACCTGGTGTCAAAATCATGGCCTCAAGCTAAATGCCAAAAAGTGCATAGTCATCCCCTTTGGAAAAAATAAACTACCCACGAACTACCACATAGGTGGTAGTCCCCTAAATACAGAAAATGTAATAAGGGATCTGGGGACCCAAATAGATAGTAATCTCTCCTTTAATAATCATTTTGTAAAGGTGGTTAGAAAATCCTTCTATTTGGCCCACCTAATCACAAAAGGGTTCGCATCTAGAACAAAAGAGGTTATTGTGCCTCTCTACTCATCACTCATTAGACCCATCATAGAATGCAACTTCCCATTTGGTATGTACCTTACAAGACACCTGCAATAGCTGGAAAGACCACAGAAGTACCTCACCAAGAGGATTACTGGCCTCAAACAGATGCCGTATGCAGTCCGACTCAAGAAACTCTAGCTGTACTCGGTTGCATACCACTTACTCAGAGGTGATCTCTGCCTGACATACAAGGTCATGTCCAAGTCAGAATTGATGGACGTGCTCCACCTAAAAAAAAACAAATCCCATAGAGCTGCACACTCTAGAGGTATAAACCTCACCACAATGATAAATAAGACATGCTGGAGAGATAGATTCCTGTCCCAGAGACTCCCCATGCTTTGGAACAGGATTCCAATATACATCAGGCAGAGCCCCTCACTAACACTCTTTAAAAGAAACCTTGACAGGTGGATGGTAAACAGAAAATTTACCCCAGGGATCACTGCAGTGGCTCTGCTGGACAGTGGTGCAGGGAACTAATGGCTCTGCTGGACAGAGGCACAGGGAACTAATCTAAGGGGGTGGTGAAAGCCAACACATTCTGGCTAGACTTATAAATGCCCTTGGGCAGATAGCCTAGTACTTACCTATGAACCTATGAACCAATAGGCCCCTTGCACATGAAACATACATGTGTTCTTTGATACACCATCCTGATTGTATTAAATTATATTCCTTGTATAATACAGTACAGTTGTTGGACGGCATTTTAAATTTATTGTTTTGAACATTTTTCCGGTAAACAATGAAACAAAATGCATGCACCAGTAAGGACAAAACTGCCCAATTCAGAACATTTTCATCATAAAAGTCTACTCAGACTTCTACAATCCACCAGTACCAGTAAATATGCACAATCTATGCAGAAGTAAAAGTCATCTAAATAATTCCACATTAAAGAGATCTGTAACTAATGAAGAGGTTGCTGCTAGCAAACAACTTTATATTTCATTATTTCATCTACAAATAAAGTGCCTGTTGTCCTTGAGGAATAAATTGCCCATGTTACATTAAAAAATGATAAGCTAGTAATAGTGCAATAGGGAATGGATGGCAAACTGATAATAGGTTGATAGTTACTAGGTATCTCCACCAAAGAGGACATTCTCCAGACTGCAGCATCCACCCCCTTTAAAAGTACAACACAGTACAGTATCGGCAATGCATCTACATACAGTGGGAGTAGAGCCCACAGCCTTCTGCATTGAAAGCAAGTACACTACCTGTTGTGCTATTAAGAATGCAAGCAGACTCACCATAAGCAGCACTAAACCTCTCTTCCCCTGAAGCTCTTAGCCCATTGTAAAATCTACTCAACACTCAATTGTATCTCTCAGCTTTGCAGTACATGAGCACAAGAAATCTGGAAAAAGCCATAATTTACTCGGGGAGGGGACAAAAGCCCAAAATCTAGGGACACATTTCAAACATTGCTTGTATAACCTTGGAAAGTCGCTAGAATAAAATGCTGTACTACCACCATGCATTTAACTGCCAAGTCTTGAACCTAGAACCCTGTGTATTACAGTCAGAGCATGATACCACTATGCCAAATCAGCTGTTTCTTGAAAGACAGGAAGACTTAAACTTAAATGGCTATCATATAGTGAATTCAGTTCTCACCATAGCTCTCAACCTCTTAGCACAAAACACCTGGACAAAGCCAATAATGGGTGAATACAGGCCCTAAACATATTCAGTGAATTCAGTTCTCACCATAGCTCTCAACCTCTTAGCACAAAAAAACCTGCATAAAGCCAATAATAAGGGAATACAACCCCAAAAATAGGGACAACTTTCAAATATTGATCTTATAAACTTAGAAAATTGCTAGAATAAAATGTTTTATGTTACCATGTACTTTCTGAAGAATGTGAAGTCTGAAATTCAAATGTCTGTCATTATTTAGTGAATTCAAAATCCAGAAAACCACAGATTTTATGAGGAACAGAACAAAACAAAAATATGAGGAAAAAATCTGAATGCTTTTCACAAGTGGTGGTGGATAGGGAATTCAGGCTCTTGTTACCTGCACCCAAGGTTGAGGGTTTGAACCTGAGTTACTCTCTAGCCACCAGTTATAGTTAACTGGGACATTTCATACATGGACACACACACACACACACACACACACACACACACACACACACACACACACACACACACACACTGAAAAGGCTAGTACTTGAGTGAATGGATTCTGCCGGCTAGTACATGAGTGAATGGATGCAGAGTCCCATCCCACAGTTAAACATTTTATTTTGTTTTTCTTTTTGTTCAGCGGGAGTGGCTGCAGTCCTTCAGTCCAATAGCATGAGCTGCCACTGCACAGACTGCTTCCTTTTCACTCAAAATGGTAAAGGAAGTTGCAAAAAAAAAAAACAGATCTCTTTTCAAAATAGTTCTTTTAGGGTGTACCACTGGTTCTGGCTCCACCCCAGTTCTAACTATTCATTCAACATTGTCTTTATGTTATCACCTTCTGGGGTGTTGCAAATTTAAGTATTACCATTTAAAGAGGAAGATTCTTTATTACAAATCATCAGAGGAGTTTTCATATTAATAAGAGATGTATGATCCTCATTGACATTACCTACATGTGCGGATTCTGTTGTCAGTGGCTTCTTCTTCGGCAATGTAAATACAGACCCGCTTTCAAAGTCTTTTAAATCTCTATGTATTTTTTTCTTTTTCTGCTGCAACAGTTTACGTTCATATAAGTAAACTTGCTGTACGACTTCATTCACCCTAAGTTCTGCCATATCATTATTTGTCAACTTAAGGATCTCATCATGCTGACATTGTACTTTCCAGCAGAGATCTCCTTCTATCAGCATAAAACGTCTATCAATAATTTCATATATGCATAACTGGTCTCTAAATTAATTTTTTCCATTTGGCTAATAACTCTGGATGAGACTTACCAGACATTGGCATATTGAAGACACAAAGTCCTTGTGGTACAATCCTAAGGGTGCAGCATGCTTCCATGTGTAATCGTTGACATTGCAGCCTCTTTAAACGGTATAAATTATATTCACTATCAGTCATATGCCCTTCAGAGTCCTGCATAGGGCAATTGTCCATTAATAAAGGGTTATTTTCCACCCTTAAAAAATTAATCAGTCTTTCATTTCTTCTATTAAATCCACGATTGTGTTGGTCCCGACTGGACTCACCTCCATTGGAATAACCCTCTGCCATGCTCACCGAAGGTAATCAAAAACAAGTAATAATCCTCAAGGCAAAATTGCTTTGGCAATTAACTGTTTGGGACACCAAACTAAGAAAATGAAGAACAAAAAGTCCCAATTACAAACACACAGTTTCAGGGTTAAAAACAATATAAACAAATAAGAGCGGAACTTTCATAAAACAAAACTTTAATACATTAAAAAAACTGGGTAATGGACCTGCCCTTTAGAATAGGAAACTTAAGAAATAATTGAACATGATGTGTATATATATATATATATATATATATATATATATATATATTTTTTTTATCTTAATTTTTTTTTGTTATATTTCTATGTTTTATGCGTTTCATACAGTTTGTTTCAGGATAAGGGAAAGTTTTGTATCAACAGAATGCTTATTAAGTATGTATATTAGTAACAACATTTCTATAGGCTGATTCTAATTGTGTTGGTGGGTATGTTTGTATTTAAGTCTAACCAGCCTGTTGTAAAACTGTGGTCTGATGAAGCAAATGGTGATTTGTGAAAAAGCTTACCCATTTTTTTAGTGTATTAAAGTTGTGTTTTACAAAAGTTCCGCTCTTATTTGTTTATATTGTTTTTAACCCTGAAACCGTGTCTGTTATTGGGACTTTTTGTTCTTCATTTTCATAGTTTAGTGTCTGAAACAGTTAATTGCCAAAGGGATTTTGCCTTGAGAGCAATTAGGGTAATGTTAAGTATTTCTTTATATTTTTTCTAAATCATTTTCTTTTTGTAGTAATTGTTTGAATGAAATAATCTGAGGTAAAAATGCTGAATGATAAGTGGTATATATTTTAAATGGCACTAATGGCCTATGGAGAAAGCAGATATACTTGATGTCTGGGTTTTCATTGTTTGCTAAAACTTTTGTTTTATGATTAATTTAATAATTATACTATGACTGGACATTTAAAAAAAATATTGGATCTGGCTCATAACTAGCTGTCATGGACCAAAGCAGAATGTAATAGAGTTATAGACTAATTCTAAAATAATTTCTTTGTGTTAGAGTACTATTCTGCTTTGTCACCAGTGGACTGCACAGTTTGTAATACATTAAAATGGTTTAATAAGAAATAGCAGCACATTCATTTTGCTAAAGAAAGAAAAGGAGAAAATGCAGGGCTTGTGGCCGCTCTGTGGACCCAGGATGAGGAACGTGCTCAGAATGCTCCTCATTCTTTGTCCAGCTGGATATATATCCCAGCATGTTAGAGGAGGGAGTAATAGCTAGCAAAAACCTTGGACCTCTCAGGATGATGGCACTATTCCTGGCACTATGACTCTCACCTCCAAGGATGTAGAATGGCAAACCTGTGTAGCAGCTCCCTTCGCCTGAGAAATAAATAGGCCAACTGAGCAATGGGAAGGAGGTTTGATGATCAGGATGGGTGCAGAACCAAAAAAAAAAAAAAAAAGTTAAAGAGTGCAGGTTCACTGACTGCAGGGATCATAATGTCAATAAGGCAGTGATTATCTGCAGTGCCTGTATGTCACAACTAGTGCACATAAGGGAATATATGCCCATAGTAAAAGGAGACTAAATCTACAACAGAGCCATCTGTAAAATACCAGAACCTACTAGATTAGCAAGTAAATAATGTTATAGGATGCAAATATACATGGAATGTTAGAAGTGACTGTACTCAGCTAAATTTGATTTGTGATCCAGGTGCTACACAGTCAACTGGAAAGTGTAAGACTGAATGGCTAAGGGCTTTCTACCCCAAACTATATACAGGCTCTAACAGCAGTGTCAGATTAGTCCAAGATGGCTGACTGAACTGCAAAAAGACCAAGCTTAAATTGTCCACTGACTGAATGTACTATAACATCACCCATGAGTGGGGCCAGGGAAAGAAGTGACAACAAAGAGAAAACAATGTCCCTTGAACCGTGTCCAATTTCCTTCATGTCACCCATTATTAGAAAGGTGCAGAAGAGGGAATTGGGTAGTATGACAGATGGATGAAAAGGCATTCAGAGAATTTGAGGACAGTGAATGGGAATCAACAAGAAGGACCCAAAAAATAAAAAAATGTAATAATCACATGAGAATGCATTTTAAATGTATTTTGGTTTGAGCTGCTACTGCACTACCAGTAAGATCTCTGTTGACTAGAAAACACACACATCTACCACTTGGCCAAAAGTATCTCAGTGGTGTGGATAAAGATTTGTGAAGAGTATGACAGAGAAGCTCATGACAGTACACCCAAATATAGGCAAATAGAAAAGAAAAAACAGCTGCACTTTTGTGAGGATGTGAGTCATCTTATTGATATAATCATCCATCTAATCAGACCATCTTGGACTAATCTGACATTGCTGATAGAGCCTGTATATAGTTTAGAGCAGATGGCATTTAGTGCGCCCCCATGGTACAGTGGTAGAGCACCACACTCCAGAGAACAGGTATGCGAGTTTGAGGCTCACAGAGTCCAAACTATTCTTTCTTGGGGGGTTGGGGGTTGGTATAATAGATAAAGTGTGTTTGCCTCACAGACACAATATACAAGGTTTGATTTTCACCTGTGAAAGGGAAACTGGCTGGGCTTAAAATGGCCCACAAGGGCAACAAGCCTAGTATCTACCTATAAAGCTATGAACCTATATGTGCATTCAGCTAGCAATGATGTGTCAAAAGGCCTTCCAACAAAACACTCTTTATCTGTAGAGCAAAGCATCATACATCCTCATTGAGGGAGCTACATTCCTTGCACCCACTAGCTAACCCCATGGTTGCCAGACCTCAGAACTAAGTTATAAATAGCTTTGTCTAAACCCACTTGTGCTCTCTGTCTAAACTAAATGGCATTCCATAGGATGGTGTGGGACAAAGTGAATACATATCAATATGTAAACGCGATTTACTGTACATATATAAATGTGTTTCAGTTACTAATGTTATCACTGTGTAAACATCAAAGTACCTTAGCTTAAGAATAAAGACTCAGATGTGTAGTGACTGTATACTGTGTGTATGTTTTTGTTTCTGTATCTGTGTCTATGTTTGTGTCTATATGTCTGGGTGTGTACATGACAAAACATGCATATGTGCAGGGCAATGCATTTCAGCAGTAAGCTTTATTTTCATATTAACTCAGTTCTAAAAAATCTAACAGATTTGGCTGAACATCTTCAAATTCTTGAAATGGTAATCTGGCATAACTCCCTAACTATTCTAGTGTAATGATTACAGCAATTTCAAAATTATTAACACCAACTGCTATCTGTTTGCCTAGAAGTATATTCTTGTTGTTGTTGTTGTATCTTTCGGTTTTTCCCGGTTAGGGGTCGCCACAGCGGAACTCCGGTCCGCTAATGATTGGCAGTATATTTTTACGTGCCGAGTTGCCAGCTCTGACGCACAACCTTCAACGAAGGTATGCCCATTCACGCATGTCTCCACACAGAAGACGCTTTAGCTGAGAATGGAACAGGACAATGTCTTACTGTGAGGTGACAACGCTACCGCAGCACCACCACTGCAGTCTGCCTAGAAGTAGACTGCGGCGGTGGTGCTGTGGTAGCGTTGTCACCTCACTTAGCTTTAAGTCTCTCTTTAATTTAAAAGGAATCCAATGAGTAACCATATTTAACTGTTATTTTCTTCATAAGTAATGCTTATTTGTTATGGATATGGAATTTGTTTTAACATGGTTAAATGCTCTTTCAATGGTAAACTACTTTTCATTTTAATGAAACAAAGCTTTGTATAAATGCATGCATGTATGCATAAACTAATTTAAACATTCCTGCTCCATGGGTCTGGTGTTAGTTCAGTGTAACTTTAGTTTTGTTACAGAGCCTACAGAATAATAATAATAATAATTATTATTATAACAATGAAAATAATAGTGATAATAATAGTGCCATCGGTCGTATTGGTACTATTAGTGTCACATCTTGTAAAAGTACTTATTCCCTTGACTGCCTGAGACATTTTGATAATCTCAGTCTTGTAACACAATTCCAGCCCACACAAAAAGATTTAATGTCAGTCTAACATATGATTTACACACATTTGTTTTTTTTAAATGCCAGTGTTAAAAACTATTTCTCACTTTTAAATATTATTTTTTTAAATGAGTTACACACCATAATAAGTAGCAGAAACATTTCTCATTTTATTGTTAAAGTTATTCATTCAAAAGTTTATATATAATGCCAACTTGTAATTCTTCCATTTTGTTTCCAGCTAAAAGATATGGAGCAGAACCTTTTGGTCTTTGACATGTTTATTGGCTGTTATAGGAATAACCCATGGCTGGGTGTGAGTAATGCTGGATTTACCCATGGTTGGTGTGGCTTGGTCATAAGGACAAAGCCCGAGTGACCAAGCAAAGCCAACCATGGGTAAATCAGCATTACCCACATCCAGCAGTGGGTTATTGCTATTATACAATGGCATTATTTAAGAAAAAAAGTTACTTACTTTTCTTAAATAATGTCCTTGTATAATGACATTGTACTGCTCTTCTGCATTTTACCCCAGGCTTTCGTGATGTACTGCGCATGTGTAAAGGACATTCATTCCCACGCTTATGCACTACATCAGTGCCGTGTAAAGGAAGCAACAGAAAAAGGAAGATCTCCATTGTTTCTTTTTGTTTGTTTTTAATTAAAAAAATGACATCAGGAGACTTTCAACATATGGGAGAGATGCGACAGAGAAAACATAAGGATAATCAGGTACGTTTCTCTAGGTGTGCATAAACTACCCAATTATCTTTGTATTTTCCTCTGCCCCCACTTGTCTCATTCATTTGAAGTCTCCAGTTTATAAAAGTTTATTTTTTTTAATTAAGAAAAGTAGAGTTTCCGTAGTATATATTAATAGAAGAAAGTCAAGGTGACCGGTCTTTTTTCCATTGGTATATGCTTGATTTATAACCGGCACTTTGGTTGGGCTGACCAGTCAGTGTGCTGGTTCTGGAATGTTAATGGCCAGTCTTTGTACAATACCTTTTACACAGGGGTTCTAAATTGTCTCCATATATGCACATGCTTGAGTCGAATTCAACCTGCCAGATGAAGTTAATTCAGGTAATCTTTCATTTGATAAACATGTAGGTAGATAGGACAGAATTCATCTGTTTGGCCATGGCCCAGGTATTAACAGGTCTAGATTTTAAAAGATTTAAGTCATTCATGTCTAAAGTACCCTTTTTTGTATTCTTCTAATTAAAGTTTATAGTTCTTGGCATCCAGACCTTTTGGGGGCTTGATTTCGTAAAGTAAGTGACTTACCAGCTATTACAAAGGGTGAGGTATTGCTAACAAATTTCGGATATCCTGCAGCAGACCAGTTAATCACCCTTTGCCATTTATTATTCATATTTTCATATTTCTGTACATATTTTCATAACTAAGAAACCTGCATACTATTAATGAGTATGGTATGACATACTACTGTGGAAAACAGGAAAATTAATTGTCATTGTCCATTTATAGAACATTATACTGTAGATATTGTTAGCTGTTTGTTAGTAATTATGAAAATAAGCAATATTTCCATATGTACTTAATACTTCAAAAAACAAATGACATACAAACTATTGCATGGTATCAGGTGGTACCTTAGATATTGTTGAAGAAATCTGTCATTGATATTTGCACTTTAAGTTGCACATCTTGAGAGCTATTCGGCATTATTTATATTGATTATTATGTAATTAAGTATATGTTTTCATACTTCTGTAAATATCTCCATAAATAAGCACTCACTACTGGAATTTCTTGCTGCCATGTAAACATTTATATCTGGTCAACAAAAGTGTTCTAGCAAATATATCTAAGATGTAGAATTTTCATGATATGACAATTTGTGAAAGTTTAGCAAAAAATTTAATTCTGGGTTTGTGTACATTATAATATATTATAGTATTTATAGAAAGACTATGAATGCACTGTGTTATCACTGTTAAGAATGCTTCTTACTGATAAAATTGCAATTTATACAGTTTTAATGGCTCTAATTATTTATAAAATATTTACATTTGTTTATGTTACACTTTTTAAGCTGATTTTTAAGAAAATGCTCTGGAATGCAAGGATGTGTGTAGGCTGCTAGAGGCATACCTCTCAACCTCTTAAAGGAAGAAATCTGGACAAAGCCATAAAGGATGGGGGATAAAGGCCCAAAAATAGGGACAATTTTAAATATTGCTCTTACACACTTAGGAATTTGATAGAATAACAGGTTATACATTAGCATGAATTTTCTGAAGGGTAAGAAGTCTGGAACTCAAATGTCTGACATTACTTTTTGATTTCAACCCTCAATGATTTGTCAGAAAACCACAATTTTATGATAACCAGACTAAAAATATGAGGCAAAAATCTGGACATTCTGCGAAAATTTGTACAGTTGAGAGGTATGGCTAGAGGTGTGACATTTTACACCACATAGGTGTTAATGAGCTCTCAGTATAAATGACTTGCTCCAAATTAAGGCCTATATTACACTGCAGTAAGTCCCCTAGACTGAAAGTAAGTCATCTGATGTTGTAAATCTTTTGTTCATACATTACAGATAGGACCTCGGTTCCATCCTCGGAACCGATATGGTCATTTTCCAGCTCGTGCAAGCCAAAAACTCTCAGCTAAGAACCTACCCACAATGCCCCTCTCCTAGACACTCCAGATCTCGTTTGCCGTGTTCCTAGTCAGACATGTTAGCCATCTCTCTCAAAGCTAAGTAGTAAATTGTTGATTTTATGAATTTTTTTTCTTCTAAATTACTAAATTTTTAGTCAAGTTAGCCTTTTTTCACTGTCGCCTATAACCTAGGCCTATTTCCTACCCTTTTCCTTGGTAATTTAATTTTTTACTCTTTTTGTTACTGTCCCTCTCTCCTGTCTTTGACAGGCCTTCCCTTTTTATTAGTGGTATTCCTTAACTAACATCACTGGTATTTTATTATTTTATCTTTATAGTTTAAAGATTTTTATTATTATTACTGTTATTATTATATATATATATATATATATATATATATATATATATATATATATATATATATTATTTTATCTTATTCTTTCTATAGGATAGCATTGTTTTCCTTACCATGTCAGACAAAGCTAAGTTGGGTTTTAAACAGTGTGACAAGTGTGGACGTAAGACATCTAATTCAGATACACATGTCTGTTGTATCTACTGTTTGGGCGTGGATCATATTAAAGCTGATTGTGACATTTGTGCTAGTTTTAGTAATTGGACACTATCAGAACGTAAGAGTAAACTTATTTTAAAAGGTTTACTCAAGACACCTTTCTTGGAGGCTCTGTCTGGGTTGGAGGTCTCACCCCCTCCTAAGACCAAAAAATATAAGGAAAAACAGAGTCACTTGGTTCCTGCATCCCCATCAGTTATGGAACAGAGTCAGCTCCGTGCTTCACCAGCGACCTCGGTGCAGACCTCCTCGGCACCAGGATCTGTGTCCTCTCCCTCGGTGCCGACCATGGTATTCATTAATATTTTGGTTCCAACCACGGCACCACTGACTTCGGTGCTGTCCTTAGTTCCCACATTGGCTCCGATGACTGTACATACCTCGGCACCATCCCAGTCCATGGTACCAACAGTTTACTTGATCCCATGGGCTCTGATGAATGTACATGCCTCAGCACCATCCCTGTTCATGGTGCCGACAACTTCTTTGGCTCCATGGACTCCGATGACTGTACATGCCTTGGCACCATCCCTGGCCACAGTGTTGACAGTTTCTTCAGCTCCATTAGCTCCAAAATTCGAATACCTGCCAAGGACAAGATATTCTCCAACTTACGACCCTTTCTTGAGGCAGAGGTTTAGTCCCTTTCTAGAAAGACCTGATTCCCCTTCAGCAGCCTCCTTTAGATCCACTAGGAACTTTTCTGAACTAGACCTAGTGCGGGTTGTGGATCAGCTTCTGGCAGCTAGGGGATTGTCCATCCCAGTTACACCTTCCATCCCTCCTGGCTCAGAATCCTTTACCTCATCTTCCCCTGCCTATCCTCCTCCAGCATCCTCCCTGTTCCCAGTACCGATGTCTGCTTTGGTACATACTGTCTCAGCTCTGACAGCAGTGTCTCCCCTGTCAGCACTGACCACCCTTGCTGCATTGGCTACGATGGAGCCGATGCTTTCTTGGAGTGGTGCTTGGACCGTCTGTACCTTGGTACCTAATCCGGTGCCTATTACCTTGCTGGCACCATCTAAGTCCATAGCTCCGATGGCTTCCAGTTCTCTCAGAACCCCTCAACTGAAGGTGGGCTCGAATGGGCCTGCTGTACAGGTGATGGAAAGGGCCTTTCATTCCAAATGCTCACAGCCAGCACCTAGGACACCAGTATCAGAAACCTCCCTAGCATGCTCCTCTCCCAACCTGCTATGTTGGGTCCCTGGGCACGGGAGTCACAAGAACCCCCTGTGAAGGGAACCCCTTCTCTGTAGTCCTCCTCAGAAGATCCCACTGGGGAGCCACCCTGGAAGAAACGGTGCAAGAGGAAGCACCTTGACTCCTCGGAGGAATCTATCACAGAAGACACTGATTGTGATGAGGGAGAAGGGTCTCCGTGCTCTCCCCCAGATGACGTTTCATTCAGAGACATTCTCAAAATCCTCAAACAGTGGGGGGAATGGAAGTCCTATAACCCTTCTTCTGAGGAATCAGTGTTTCTGCAGGCCTTCTGTGCCTGGCCATCTACTTCCTGGGTGACCCCACCAGTAGATGATTTTGTTAAACTAATTTTGCAGTGTGCCTGGAAGGCCCTGGACAATGTAGAACCTGTCCCCCAGATGCAGGACAAAATTTTATCTACACCTGAAGATCAGCTCCATTGGTCCAAGCAGCTGACAGTTGATTCTATGGTCATGGCAGCAGCCACCAAGAGGGAACTGGCAGAAGATAATTCCACTGTCCATCCTTCAAACAGGGAGTTCCAGACCATGGAAAGATTAGGGAAGTGAACCTATGCATCAGCGACCTTCGCCATTCGGTCGCTGAATTATCTGGCACACTTTACTTGACTCCAGAGAGACCTAATTTCTGAAATGTCTTCCTCTTTGGTGGGAGTACTACATGATGAGGTATGTGACACTGTAGCCTCACAGCTAGCTACCCTTGAATCCATCTCGAACTCCTCGATGCGTTTGATATCTCATACCACCAAGGGGGCAGCTCGAGCTGCCACCATCTAGTGTTGTCATGAGACGTAATGCTTGGATGAGATTGTGTGACTTCACTGACCCCTTTAAATCTTCCTTCGTCAATGCACCTGCCAACGGATCTGCACTTTTTGGACCCAAGGTATGAGATACACTTGCACGTAGTGAGAAAGACAGAAAGACCTTGTCTGCTGTGGGCATACACTTTTCCAACCCCCAAAGGTCCTACTCCAGGAACCAGAGGGGAGGGAAGATATGGTTCAAGAAATCCCAAGGATCCTTTCATGACACTCATGGTGAACAATCCCCTGGGGTAGAGGGGGCAACTCATATGGAAGATGCCCCTTTTGGGGTAGAGGGGGTCCGCATAACCAGAGAGACAGAGATTCTTTCTCCAGCAGACCCTACCAATGCTCCTGAGCAGCAGTCCATTTTTCTCTGCATCTACCAGCCTGGCATCTTATTACTACCGATGTTTTGGTGCAGAGAATAATATCCAGAGGCTACCAAATACCATTCGACTTAACTCCCAGACCTGTCAAATCAATCTCCGATGTACCACCCAATCAGAGGGAATTAGCAGCCTTAGAAATAGAAAAACTGCTAAGAAAAAGAGTCATCCAACCAGTCCCACCGGAACAGACAGGATCCGGGTTTTACTTGAGGTCCTTTTTAGTGCCAAAAAAGACAGAGGACTGGAGACCAATCCTGGATCTCAGCCTACTGAACAAATTTATCAAACCTCAAAAGTCCCAGATGTCACAGTACAGTCCATTCTTCCCTTCCTGGGGAGGGACAATTGGATGTGCTCTATAGACCTACAAGATGCGTACTACCACATAAAGATGGATCACGCCCTCACGGAGGTTCCTCCGTTTCCGGCTGGGAGCCAATCACTACCAGTTCAGGGCACTGCCACTCGGTTTCTCAACAGCCCCCCCCGAGTGTTCACCAATTGTATGGCAGTTGTGGTAGCCCATCTTTGACTACAAGGATTTCAAGTGTTTTCCTATCTAGACGACTGACTCCTTACTGCCCCGACTAGGAATCTCCTAGCAGCCTCTCTTACACTCAAGGTCTCACTCTCCGCTTGGGGATTACAATCAACAAAGACAAATCTCAGATGTCCCCAATGAAGACACTGGAATTTATTGGAGCAGTCTTCGACACAACATCCTGTCAAGCTTCTCTCCCCCTCACAGGCTTTTGAAAATAAGACACCAAATTCAAGACCTTCTTCCTCAGACATTTGTACCAGCATGTCTTGTACTGCAACTCTTGGGCTCCATGGCAGCTGCCATTACTTTAGTATGACTAGCAAGACTGCACGAGAATCCTGCAATGGCTCCTTTCTGCACAATGGTCATTGTGAACCCACCCACTCAACCACACGATACACCTTACAAACCATTGCAAGGAAGAAATGTTATGGTGGATGGAGCCACAAAAGAATCTTTGGTGTCGACCGTTCTGTCTTCCTCAACCCACGGCAACGGTGACCATGGATGCTTTACTGTTAGGGTGGGGGGAGGCATTTTCAGGGAAAGACTGTCCAAGGTACCTGGACCCCCATCGAGGCCAACTTGCACATAAATGTCCTGGAACTGAGGGCAGCTCTCTTAGCGTTGCAAGCATTCCATGCATCCCTAACCTCAGGGCCCATTGCAATTCTGTCAGACAACATGTCAGTCATCTGGTATCTCAACAAACAAGGTGAAATCAGATCTTACCCCCTGTGTCGGGAAGCCATAAGAATTTGGCACTGGGCAATAGCTTCCAGTCGCTTTCTTATAGCAATGCACATTCCCGGGAGTTCCAACCTTATTGTGGACAATCTGAGCAGGAACATTCTGATGCCTCACAAGTGGTCCCTCAACCCTGTAATAGCAGATCGGATCTTCCAACTTTGGGGCAAGCCTTGCTGCAACCTGTTCACTTCCCCCCTGAACTACAAATGCAGGACTTATTTTGCCTTGACCCCCCCCTCAGGGGGAGCCACCGAAGGATGTTCTAGTGCACAATTGGCCCCCGGGTCTTCTGTATGCCTTCCCCCTCATTCCAAAATTTCTTCAGAAAGCTCAGAGGTTGAAAAGCAAAGTAATCCTCATTTTTCCCTACTGGCCACGTCAAGTCTGGTTCCCGTTTCTCTGGCCTCATCTGATTTACATCCCGTGGATCCTGGATCATTTGCAGGACCTATTATCCCATCCTCAGGGATTGATTCATCCAATCCTGCACAGTCTCAAGCTCACAGCTTGGTTCCTCCACTTCCAATTATTGCCAGGCTGCCTGACATCCCATCACCTATTCATGAAATTCTTCTGGCCTCACAAAAACCTTCCACTAGAAAGGTTTATTCTAGTAAATGGACTAGGTTCTCTATTTGGGCCAAAGACCAAAACATAGACCCTTTCTCTATGCCTATTAAGAATATTCTACAATACCTGACTACTCTTCTACATGCAGGAGCCTCAGCTTCAACGAACACTGTACATTTAGCAGCTATCGCCAATTTTCATAATGATCTTGATAATTCTTCAATTATGTCACACCGCCTATGCAAGACCTTTTTGAAGGGAGTATTACATGTAAACCGCCGGTCAAGCCTCCCTTAGAACCCTGGGACTTCACTCTAGTGCTTCAGTCTCTCACAGACTCTCTCTTCAAGCCCTTTGATTCATGTGATTTGAAATTTCTGTCATGGAAAACCATACTTCTAGTAGCACTCACCTCAGCGAGAAGAGTATCTAAGCTGCAGGCCTTGAGTGTCAAGAGTCCTTACTTGATCTTCCACATGGACAGGGTGTCCCTTCGTACTGACCCTTCTTTCTTGCCCAAGGTAATTTCTGGCTTTTCCATTAACCAATCTATTGACCTGCCGGTTTTCTTCCCAAGGCATTCTAATTGAGGGGAGTACCTTTTGCACCCCCTTGATGTGCACCAGCAGCTTCATTGTTATTTAGACAGGAATAAATCTTTCAGGAAAACAAACCAATTGTTTGTGGCCTTTGCAAGACCCAGATTGGGTAAACCTGTTTCCAAAGTGACTTTATCCTCTTGGCTTAGAAACGTCATTACGTTTATCTACCAACAGAATAAGCTACCCTTACCTTCCAGAATAAAGGCTCATTCTACCAGATCTATGGCTACTTCTGTAGCTTTTCATTCCAGAGCCTCTATGGATGATATCTGTGCAGCAGCCACTTGGGCAAGAACTTATACCTTCATATCTCATTACAAATTGGATTTGGCCTCCAGGGGATGAGCATCTTTTGGTTCTATGGAGCTCAGGAATATCCTTCCTTAGGGCCAACAAGGACTCAAGTAGCTGGGGACTCAGTCCTATCTGTAATGTATGAACAAAAGATTTACAACATCAGATAAAGAAGTTATGTCTTACCATAACATTCCATCTGTGTTGTAGATCTTTTGTTCATTCATTACTTCCTGCCCTCCTTCCCCCTGCCTGGATTCCTGGTGGACTTTAAGAACTCCTGGTTAGGGTATTTGCTCAGACAGAGCCTCCTACCTTTTTTCCTATTACTACATCTATCTAGGGTGGGCAAACTCAATCTGGAGTGTCTAGGAGAGGGGCATTGTGGGTAGGTTCTTAGCTGAGAGTTTTTGGCTTGGGCAAGCTGGAAAATGGCCGTATTGGTTCCGAGGACGGAACCGAGGTCCTATCTGTAATGAATGAACAAAAGATCTACAACACAGATAGAACATTATGGTAAGACATAACTTCTTTTTTTAGAATCTGGACACCAGTGTAGTAAGCGTACAAGTAAAGCAAATTATTATATAATAGACCATGACCAGCTATATATTTTTTAGCAAATTAATAACATTTACAAGCAAAAGGCATTGAGCAGAATTTCACATTCAGAGAAGGCACTATAACATAGGAGAGAATTTGTAAAAGCTACCACAGTGTGAACACCTTGCATATACCTTGCGTTAACCATTCTGAACTCAGAAACAGCCCTAACACTGTACGGCATGTTGATCTAGCACAAAAACAATCAGCACTATGTAGTGCTGGCTGTGTGGTTGTGCCATATGCTAATGAGGCAGACAGGGTGAGAGGCATATGCTAATTAGCCACATGCTCTCCCTCTATGAAATGCTTCCAGGAAAACATCTGCACATCAAGTGATTCAGGAAATCGCTTGGATGAGTAGATCAGCACGGTCATTCCCAACACATTGCTGTAGTGATTATGACCAAAAGGCCATGTTTATCTACTGACAATTAAAGTAGTATGAGGCTAAGGACTAAGGGGGGGGGGACACTAGCCACCAGGGATAATTCAATTCTGCCATAATGGCACCAGCAGTAGTAGGTGAATGGAGGGGGGTAATTAGCCACCAGGTATAATACAAATGTGACATAATAACACCAACATCAGTACAGAGATCAGAGGTGGGAGGAAAGACTAGCCAGCAGAGATACTACACTTGTGCCTTAACAGCACCTACACTCATATGGGGATGGGGGAGGAAACTATTCACCAGGGAATGCTACACTTGTGCCTTAATTGCATTTACACTAGTATGGGATCAAGGATGAGGGGGAAGTACTAGCCACCAGGGATACTATATGTGTGCCTTAATGCCACTTACATTAGTATGGGGATCGGGGTGAGGGATACTCTGATCACCAGGGATACTATACGTGTGCCTTAATGCCACTTACATTAGTATGGGGATCGGGGTGAGGGATACACTGATCACCAGGGATACTACACGTGTGCCTTAATGGCACTTACATTAATATAAGTTTTAGGGGGGGAGTACTAGCCACCAGGGAGTACTGTAAACTCCTGTGCTTTAGTAGTATGAGAATTGTGGGGGGGGGGGTCAGCTCAAGTACAGGTATGGGCACTGTATTGTGTGTGGGAGAGTAACTGGGGGGATAACTATGTCTGTATGATATGGCTGCAGCAGTTACTTAACATGATGTACAGATCAGCAACTATCTGCATGGGACAGTAGCAACTGTGATTCAGAGACATGCACATTAGCAAATAATGAAGTCTTTCCTCATAGCTACATGAGTTCGAAAGCAAGTACTAGACTAGCTGCCTTTGTGGACCATTTTAAGCATAGCCAATTTCCATTTCAAAGTTTGAATCAAGCCCTGTATCTTGTGTCTGTGAGGCAAACACCATAACCATTCTAACAACCAATTTTCACTGCTGCTAGCATGTCTCTGAATTTCAAAATACCACATTGTGGGAGCAGGACCTTTTTAGTGCAATCCATATGTCTCACACTAGACTCTTTCATAAATCCTTAGCATAGATTCATTATTACAGTGGAACGAAATTAATAAACATAAAACTAAAACTATTTATAGTTTAAGATGTCTTACTTCATGCATCATTTTTGACTAAAATATTTTTAATCCATGTCTATTATTCACATGGTTTTTGATTTTCTGGTATTTTCTGGTATGGAATTAACTTAAAGCCATAGTAGATCCTTTGAAAGAATATCCATAGAACTAATTAGGTATATTTTTATTTAAGTCATTATTGTATATATGTGCTACATTGTAAAATTCCTGATATGGTCCATAACCTGGCAGAATAGGATAGTTTCTAGTATTTTGTTGGAGTGGAGCAGCAGAGAGATGTGATGGTAAATATCAATGGTCCATTCATATTACTTTCATCTTTATTAGAATGGTCTTCACCTTGATCTGCAATGTTGATACCAAAGCTAAGGATGCAAATTTGTTGCAGAAATGAACATGCAAGCTGGCTAAAAGATCACACACCATTAAGAAAGAAGCACAGAAACCTAAATTCAAGAATATGAAATGAACAGAAAATACTTTAAAATTTATTACCGTTGTTACGGCCTCTGAGTAGCAATTAAAACAGCAAGGGATGGGGCTTCTGTCAACAATGCAAAACAGAGATTTATTTATTTATTTAATATTTGTTTACCAGTAAGTAAACTTGTGCAAGGATCCTTTTCTCTCATGTCCCAAGCCATATAGGCAAGAAAGATAAACATAACATAAAACAAGTACACGTCAAAGCTGAATAAAGAACAGAGTAATACATTTCAAACTGACAATGAGAGGAATGCAGCAGTGGTTGAGTACTTGCACAACATTTTGTAAGTGCAACACAATAATGATTACAGAGTAAATAATAACCAGGAAGAAGCTAGGTAACAGGGGCAGAAGCAACCTGAAATCAAAAGTGCATTTAATAACTGTATAACAAATACAACTCTCTTATTTGTAGAGGGGGGATGCTTTAGGGAAATGAGAAGGAAGTGGAAGATGAAGATATAGAAGATGAATAAAAGGACTTAGTAAAAGTGTTAGCCCTGTGTGTAGAAGGATAAATCCCCGACTGTGACTCAGACATCCTAGGTTTGAGTAACATCCAAGGCACAGAATGTGCTACTTGAGAGTGGTGGAACTTAGTTGATACTGCTTTGCTCAACTTGGGGGGGGGGGGGGGGTGGATTAGCTGCAGTTAAGTCTGCTAGCACTGTTAACCTGTGGTAGGTGCCAGGCATAATGGCAGGTATGGAGCCATGCTGTATGTGCAGCAAAGGGTTGCAGCTGTGAAAGGACACACATACACAGGTACATGTGTGGATAGGCACAGCTTCAGCAGTATGACAATGAGGGGATGGATTATGGTGAAAGAAAAATACTTCAGTGAAATGTCAAGTATGATACCTCACCAAGAGTTTTTTGTAGTCCCCCTGACTAAGGAACAATTAGTGTACATCCTTTCAGGTTGTGACCAGATTCTCACTACTTAGTGGACAAAGGTATCTTCATAAGTAAGACTGATGGTTTGTGTTCCCCACCAGAAACCAAAAACATTTGAGAAAAAAGCCTTAATAAAAGAGAGGGCAAGTAAACAGACTAGCCTATTTAAATGCATGGATAGTAGGATGTTGCATAACTACTTTTGTTTCCTGTTTACAAAGGGGAGGGGAAATGTCATATCAGAAGAACATGCATAACCTTTTTGAATGGATTAGCAAAGCAGAAGACAAAAGAAAGACTTTAAATGCAGCCTGTTAGGTTTTGGCAAAGACATTTACACAGTACTTCATATGGGACTTATAAACAAATTGACAGCCAGGTATAAAGACAATAGTATATGGATCCCACTCTGAAGTAAGTAGGATTATGGGCATCACAGAGTCTAGTGCTGAATCCATTTCTTAATACCTTTATAAATGACATTGCTATGGGCATAGAAGATGAGTACTGTTTTTTTTTTTTGCAAGTTATAAACTTTTATGACAAGGTTGATGCATAAGGAGGAAGAAGTTATCAGAAGAAAACCCATAGCATAGCAAGAATGGGGAATGGTGAGAAATCTAGCATATTTTTATTATGTATTTATTTAACATTTGTTTACTGGGAAAGTCCGACTTGGGCAGAGACAATTTTCAGCAGATGCCTGGGGAGAAATGCTCCAGACAAGGCTGGAATGTGGAAGAAAACCAGAGTGCCCGGAGGAAACCCACACAAACACAGGGGGCACATGCAGACTCTGCACAGAAGGCACCCCAGCCAAGAATCGAACCAGAGAATCTCTTGCTGTGAGGTGACAACACAAACCGGTGCACCACTCCGCCATCATATATAGGTTCATTACAAATACATGCAAAGTATCACACCTAGAAAATAAAGAGACAGGACCAGTGTACACAGTTGCTATAAAACAGCAATAGAAAAGTGATTACAAATCTGTGGTTGCCAATTCATGCAGAGCTCCTCTCTTCTGTTCTCTGGCAAGATCATCAAACTGACACCTATTGAAATTGCACAGCACCATATCACCACTCACCACGTATGCACCTCCAAAAGCCTGAGTAATTGTAAAACCTTTGTTGGTCCAGTGAAAGGTGTTACATCAAATCCATGTTCCCATGTCTTTGTGTTTTCTGGCAAAGCATAATGAGGCAAACAAACTGGTTACTTGTATGGACACTTCCCAGGAGGGATGACAGAAAATAAAATTCTTCCCTGTCATCAGCTTTCTGTCTATCTATCTATCTATCTATCTATCTATCTATCTATCTATCTATCTATCTATCTATCTATCTATCTATCTATCTATCTATCTAATCTATTTATCTATCTATCTATCTATCTATCTATCTATCTATCTATCTATCTATCTATCTATCTATCTATCTATCTGTCTAGCTATCTATCCATTGTGGGCCAGGTTAATCCAACTAGGCTAGTGGCCTCTTTTCATTGGAGACCTGAGCTAATATTTATACTAATGGGAACATAATAGGCAAGAGATCATGGGGACCATAATATGCTCAGCCATATATACCTTTAATCAGAAAAAAGTAAAAGTTCTTGTCACCCTTTTCAAGCACTTAATAGTGCTCACCGCTCAAATCAAGCAGTGCCATACATGATAACCCTGGTGTAAATTTCTGTCTACCCATCCCGTTATCAAGAATAGCCTTAAAGGTAAACAAAGTAGTACTGTATTTGACATGTAATGGTAACTTGTTTGACTTGTAGTTGTAACTTATTCCATAGGCTAGGAATATATTGATTTAGGAGCTTTAGGAGCCCATCTCTCCACTGAGCTTTGTTTATTGGTTGGTACAGATTTAAGTACTTAGTGCGGGTGTTTGCAGAGCTACTGATTTGCAAAGAAATAGGAAGTCAAGCAGGACTGGGTGTTTCATAACTCATTAAGCTACGGAGTATAAGGAGAGTCATGCTAATCTCCTGGGGTAGTTGAAAAATCACGATTTTTAATTTTCTTGTTTAGAAATCTTTGTGGCCTTTCCAGTTGAACAATATCCTTGGAGTTGTACATGCCAAAGGGGGTACTGTATTCAATGGTGGGTCTGATAAGGGGAAATGGGACCGAGGAGGGAACTTGGTCAGAGCATCAGTGATCTTCCCCTAAATTTGTCATTAGGTGGTGTTGGGTACTTTTTCATCCACCTGAGTTATCACCAATACAAGCAGACGTGACTTTTGTTTAATGTCTTATCCAAAGGATAACACACTCAGGAGACCAGCACCCCATCCAATGCTGCACTGCAGTGTCAGCAATTCAGTCATTCATAACCAGAAACCAAATGAGTGAACTTTCATATAAGTGTAAGAAAAAGGTTTTAGAGTAGGAGAAATGTGCTGATTTATAGAAAAGGTGTGTGCAAAATACAAACCAAATGGAAGGCAAATTCTCAGTTTTTAACCTGACACTCACAGGCAAATCCTATGTAACTGCACTACAGGGTTACTTCTAAATCAGTCTTGTATGCTCTTTACTGCTTCATCATTAAAGGGCAACCATGCCCTAAATACAATACTTCCTTTCTTGAAAATTTGTTTCCCTGTCTAGGGAATGATACGCATACTACAAATATACATTAATTAATTATTGTTATTATTAGTAGCAGTAGTAATAGTAGTAGAAGTATTAATATTAGTATTATTAATTAATACATATTTAAATAGCATGACTTAGTAGTTTCTCCTCTGTGGCATTTCTAACTAATTCAGCTTTCTCAGAGTAATAATATCATCAATGTTTTATTATTGTTATGTGAGATTTAACATTCCTCTGTTTCTTTGAAATGGATGTTGCATGTTTTCTACCTAACTGCAACTACAAGTCAGACTGACAAAGAATGATTTTGAAATGTGCTCAAAACATCCTTCTAGTAGACAGAATGTCTGTGCTAACAAGCGCTTGTACAAGTTTGTGGGTGAAAGGCACAAAGTACAATATCTTGTTACTTCTTGGAATGAGCTATAGTTTAGTACTAGGCTAACTGCCCTTGCAAGGCATTTTTAAGCCTAACCAGTTATCCGCTGTGAGATTCAAATCCTGTACCTTGCGTTTGTAAGGCAAACACCTTAACCATTAGGCCACCCTCCCAACCCTATAATGTCATGATTTTGGCATACTAGTAAGAAAAACTGAATATAGACATTCCTTTGTTACTACGGGCTAAGTCTTGTCTGATTTATCTTATACTGTAAATATCTGTAAATACATCAAGGCTCTGAATATGTTACTGTATAATGCAATGCATTTTTGCTTTTACTGGGGGATTGCACAATCTTCTAACAGCTATGTAATTAAATATTAAACATGGAAAGTGGTTTAAACACAATAAACTAACAACATATCTGAATGCTTCAAAGTGTTGCCCTTATTGCTGTCCTAAATTATTCTAACACTCAATGATCACCATGTTGGAGATGAATGAAATCTCATGATAAATTCCTTCAAAAATTTGTCTGTTTTGGTCTTGCAACATTTTGCCTGTTACTTCTGAAGGTATTTGCAGCTCTTTTTTATTATTTTATATCCACTGAGGTTCATAGTGCTATTCAGGCCTACAATTCACTACTTATTGGCTATGTGTTGTCAAATAAAGCTGTACTCTTTCCCTTGGTTGGGGGTGTAAAACTACTAAATGTTTTGTATTCTGACAGTGAATAAACCTGATTACTACTGAGACAGCTTAACTAATTATCTGAATTTTGCAAGGCAGGAAATATAATAATCTGGCTAAGTCAAGGAAGGAAGACACCATTTATAAATTAGGAATCAGTGGTGTCTGGGAGAAACTGGTGAAGTTTTCTTTATTAGGTTACAAACAAGTTCTTAGTGGACCTGCTTGCG
Source organism: Protopterus annectens (assembly GCF_019279795.1). Taxonomy (NCBI): domain Eukaryota; kingdom Metazoa; phylum Chordata; order Ceratodontiformes; family Protopteridae; genus Protopterus; species Protopterus annectens. The sequence continues at coordinate 1,215,652,316 of NC_056726.1, forward strand.
AAATGAACATACTAGATATAGCATTATTTAAAAACCCAAAACTCATTATTGAATGTTTCGTAATATCCTATATTAGTCATTCTGATTATAGTGGTGTAGAATGGAAATTAAAAAAAAAAAACTAATTACTGAAGGCTAATATAAGCTCTCTATTGAAATGCTGAGACCTGAAACACAAAGATGGACTGAAAATACAGGAGAAGATTGAATATCAAACATCACTCTTCTCCTTTAAACTTGCTTTTGCAGTAGTGGAATCCCTCTGTACCCTGATATAGGAATAAACCCCTCCAAATGTATATAAACCAACTCCGAAATTGCCATAAGTTATAGAAAATGAAATATTCAGAGAAGTGTAAGTCTGGATGTTTGGTAATTCCTTCTCCACATTTCAGGAATCTGCATTATGAGCCCTGACATTTAAAAAGGTTATCCTTACACCACTATGCAATCAGTCATCTTAGAAGTTCTATCAGGGTGATTATACTGGGACAGAAGATGAGATAATGAACTGGAAATGGGAAGCATTAATGAGTGAGAAAGATATTTTGGAAAAGTGGCAGATATTTTATGAATTTTTGGATTCATTAGTGAAAAAAGAATATTCACCAGGACAGAAAAAAAGAGGTAACAAACACCCCACCCGTGGGCACATTTTTGAGCGCCTTCTGTGTGGAATCTGCATGTCCTCCCCACGGTGGAGTGACGCTAAAGACATGCAGGTAGGTGCGAGAGTGAATGGGCGTGCCTACTTTGAAGGTTTGGCATCGGGCTGGCAACTCAGCACTGTAAAAATCCACTGCCAATCAGGAGCGGACCAGAGTTCCACTGTGGTGACCACTAACCCGGAAAAGCCAAAAGACTTAATAAGAAAAAAAAACCTCTGGAGAATAAGTTGGAAGGTACTTTCACCAGTCTACAAACAAAAAATGAAGAGAGCAACAAAATTTTTTCAAAAAACTATTAGAAGTCAAGTGGTGTGCTATGAGAAATAAATTAGCTGATTGTGGTATGGGTAATTATAAAGCTTTGTTTAACATGGGTACCTGTCTAAAGGAGATTAGTCTGGCAGTATTTAACTTATTGAGAAAGACTGATCATTAATCATGTTAGCATTGCAAATTGACTTTGTAAACACTTTTGACTGTTTTTTAACAGCATGTGCTAGTGC
>NC_056726.1:1215658486-1215673486 GCF_019279795.1 Protopterus annectens
TCTAGATCTGTAGTTCAGTGACTTAAAATGTCAGTATGTAACAAAAAAGTAAAAGTAAGTATCTTAATTAAATTTTATCAAAAATAAATTGGATTTGTGAAGGTCAACTATATACAGGCAAGAGTAGTACAAGCACATTGTTCTTAAAGAATCCTGGTGTTCTGACTCTGACCAAGCCAACTGTAGATATTTGGGGACCTCAAAAAGATTATTAAGGACTCAAAGCACCATTAACAGAAACGAGGAAACCAACAGCAATATCAGTCTAATAATTCCAGTATACAAAATAACATCAAAAGAAACACACTGGGGCTAATGGAGCTGTGTTCCCTGCACATAATTATCAGATTTTATCAGTTTAGGGGGCACACTTGATTTAATAAAGTCAGGTAGCCCCAGGGGTCCCACCACAAGTGACCGTCAGAGAGACCAGTAGTATTAACAAATCAGGATGCTCACAGTGTGTTGGTGAGACTGAAAGATTCATGCAGTTCCAGTTGGATTAATATTGTCATGGGACTCTATTAAAATAAATGGAGTTGGAGAAACCATAGCAGGTTAAGCGGAATCAGAAAACTCACAGCAGACATAACAGAATTATTTGCCACAGTATAATTGACAGAGTTTGGCTGACCCCTGAAAATTTAGTGGAGTCACTGAACTACAACAGACTCAAAGGAGTTAGGGTACCCCATGCAGAATTAACAAATTAAGGGAGCACAGAAGCTCTACTAGAGAGAGAGATAATGGCCTCCGAAAGGAGTCAACAGATTCAGATAACTACACATGTTATCATGTATAGAGAAATCATGAGGAAATTCTGTTTACTAGCTGTTAACCAAACAATCCATTTTGACCTGTGCATTCACAGTAAATTTTCAGTACAACAGAAATATATTGGGATTTTAAAGGGGCGACACTGGATTTTGGGGTTTGTTACCAGATTTAATTAATTTCTCACTTTCTGATTCATTTTCCACAGTCTTCTTTTTTAAATAAACTTTAAACAAAAATTTTAAAGTAAGACAAGCTGCCATGTTTAGGGACCATGGAGATCGCAGGGTTTGCTGCTTTTTAAAACTGGCGATGGACCAATGTTTTCATAAGTGGCTTCTAGGCTATGGGTCCAATAACCATTTTATGCCAAGCCAGGCATTCCCCAAATTTACCAAAATATTGCTGACTTGTGTCAATACCCCAAGGAATTTTACTGTTATGATATAGGCATATACACATCAAGCATTTACAGGCTTTACAGGTGTTTCTTCAAATCTGTCACAGTGTCTTCTAGGTTCATCACTAATCTACTACTGCTAGCATATGTCAGGCATTGCCCAATTGGCCTACCTGTCCAGGCAAGGGTGTAGTGAGTAATATAACACAACTAAAATGTACCATGACATTCGTTCATTCTTCACTACCTGATGTATGCAGTTCAAGGTCACATATAAGATGGAGCTTATCTTTGTTCTCAGTGCAGAGAAACTAATTCCCAGTAAGATAATGCCATTACAAGAAACACACATACACTCACTCATTTGGGCACACACCCCTATAAGTTATACAGGAAATAAACCCATATACCCACTCATGGATGGCATATACCCCTATAAGTAACACAAGAAATACAGACATGCAATCACTCATGAATGGCACACACCCCTATAAGTAATACACAAAATACAGACATGCAATCACTCATGAATGGCACACACTCCTATAAGTAACACAAGAAATACAGACATGTAATCACTCATGAATGGCACACACCCCATATAAGTAACATAAGAAATACAGACATGCAATCACTCATGAATGGCACACACCCCTATAAGTAACACAAGAGATACAGACACGCAGTCACGCATGAATGGCACACACCCCTATAAGTAACACAAGAAATACAGACATGCAATCACTCATGGATGGCACACACCCCTATAAGTACTACAGAAAGCACAGATACATGCACTCACTGATCGTTGGCAGACACCCCTATAAGTAATACAGAAAATACATGCATGTACTCACTCATGGATGGCATACACCCCTATAAGTAGTACAAGAAATACAGACATACAATCACTCATGGATGACACACACCCCTATAAGTAGTACAAGAAATACAGACATACAATCACTCATGGACGGCACACACTCCTATAAGTACTACAAGAAGCACAGACGCATGCACTCACTGATCGTTGGCAGACACCCCTATAAGTAATACAGGAAATATTTGCATGCACTCACTCATGGATGGCATACACCCCTATAAGTAGTACAAGAAATACAGACATACAATCACTCATGGATGGCACCTACTCCTATAAGTACTACAAGAAGCACAGACGCATGCATTCACTGATCATTGGCACACACCCATATAATAATACAGGATGCACATACGCACTCTCACTCATGGATATTGCACACATCTATAAGTAATTTGGAAGATCTCTAGTTCACCTGCAAGCATGTCTTTGGAATGTATAAGGCAACCAATGCACCTGGTGAAAACCCACACAGACACAGGGAGAACATGCAGACTCCACACAGAAGGCACCTCAGCCAGGAAATGAACTGAAGTAAGCACTGTGAGGCAGCAATGCTAATCACAACGTCATTGCACCATAACCTCTGTATTGCAATATTGAGACGGCAAAGTGCATATTAATTTTAAATTTGACAAAAATCCATCCAATGCTGTTGAGTCACATCTAATCCCTATAGCAACCCCTGAACACCATCCAAGTTTACTAGGCAACTAAGGAAATGAATAATGATTGGCAGGCATTTATTCCATATCACACACAAACACACAGACATGGACACAAACAGAAACATAGACACACACACACACACACACACACACACACACACACACATGGACACAGAAACATAGACACACACACACACACACACACACACACACACACACACACACACACACAGACATGGACACACACCCCACATGGGCGCACACTCACACACAATTACACACACACACACACACACAAACACACACACACACATGGACATGGACACAGAAACATAGACACACACACACACACACACACATGGACACAGAAGCAGACACACGCACACACACACACACACACACACACACACACACACACACACACACACACACATGGACACAGAAACATAGACACACACACACACACACACACACACACACACACACACACACACACACACACACACACACACACACACACACACTCACACACACACACACACACACACACACACACACACACACACACAAGGACACAGAAACATAGACATGCGCACACACACAAACACACACACACACACACACGCACACACACACACACACACACACACACACACACACACACACACACACACACACGGACACAGAAACATAGACAGGCATACACACACACACACACACACACACACACACACACACACACACACACACACACACACAAACAAACTCGCATATATAAATACTGAAACTCGCACATATATGGACAATTTAGAATCACTAATCCACATACCAGATGTGTTTGGAATGGGGAGGAGACCAGAGTACCGCATGAAAATCTATGCAAACACTAGAAGGAGACGCAGAAGGCATTTCAGCTAATAAATGAACCAGAGAACTTTTCACTGTAAAGTGACAATGCCAATACATGGCTTCAAATTCTTTGTGTGCAAGCTTTCATCTTCATTAAAGTTTAAATTTATCATGCTATCACTGTTAATTCCAAAACAGAAGCTTCTTATTGGGTATTCACTGTATAAATCTAAATACAAAATAAATGTGAACGAAAATACTGACCACTAGTCCAAACATTTACTGTCCTTTTTTTCATAAAGCAGTAGCACTTGTTTATTACCATAATCATATGAGAGAGATATGTCTTCCACACGTCTGCAATACTGACATATACTGTAAATAGACGCTCTGATTGTTCAGGGTGTTAACATTTCACAAAGTGAAAACATTCTCAGTTTGGCCTAGCTGCTCTGATTGATTGTGATTCCTTTATTTTACCTTTTACAGTAGTCGTTGTCTATATTTTTGCCTATTTAGTATGTATTTAGACAATGCTAATATATTTAGCCATTGCATCATATCTGAGTTGCAAAAAGACAAACCTGCTCATTTATTATTTTTTTTTTTTGTAGACTGCAAGTGCAGGGAATGTCACATGACATTAATGAGAGTACATGAATGTCATGGCAACATTAAAGCCACTGTAATTCCACTCCTGAGATGAACAGTCATTGTGCAGATATAAATGATTTGGCTAGGGTTTAAGTTAAACTCACCTGTGTGTTGAAACACTTGCAAGGTATGCATTTCACAATATCTTAATTCAGATATCTTTGAGGGAGTGAGAAACGTAACTGACAGCATAACAGAGAAATCAATGCTAATTTGTTTTTTACAAAGTATAAAAATTATGAATAAACGTAATTGTGAGATTTATGCATGTCTGCTTCCTAATTATAAACATGAACTGTATATCATTTTTCATCCGAAACACTGTTTTCTTAGGCGACAAATGGGAGCAAATAAATATCTTAAAGAATGTCCCTGTAGCACTTAACAGACAAACAATTGCAAATATTGTGTAAGATCTTTTGAAGATGTTTGATGTTCTAAGTGTGCATTTTACAGTTTTGTTAGTAGGACCTAACATGAACCATTCTGTGTTTTATTTCACCTGCAATACACTCCCTGTTGACTCTTAACAGTGATGTTTTAATTAAGTTATGTTAATAGCAAAGCACGTGTTTTGTATTCCATCCTTCTAACTTTGAAATGGCTTTCCCTGAGGTTATAGCATAGTAATGTTATCACAGCACCTCATTTGTTACAATATTTACACCTGTGACTGAAGTACTTGGAATGTATTTCTATTGAAGGAAAATTAACTAGATGGTACAAAACTTTTTACGTATATATATTTTTTGTCATAATGTTCACTGTATTTAATGCAAACGATTTTTTTTAAATAAAGCAGCTGTTTACCACACTGTTATCAGCATTTACATTCCATAGCTAACTGTGTGCAGAGGTCATAATTCCCAGGGGTATTTATCGCACTAGTTCATCAACATTTTAATCTGCATTTATTCCTGAATGCACTTTGTATTTTGCTCTTGGAATCTAGCATTCAGATTGTCTTGCTTCTGTAAGTGACTGGCACATTTTGCTAAGGATCCTTTTTTTTCAATGTGGAACTAGAATTTGTAGTGTTCTGCCATGCATAATTAAGATGAATCGGTCAGAGATTCATATTATTTGTTTAAAGTTTAAGTTTCTCTTAAAAACTGTAGATTGTGTCTGTATTCAAGAGGTCAAATGATTTATGTAAAGAGTTCTGTCATTCTGTAATAATGTTTCTAAGCATGATGTATTAGAATCTGTTGTTACCACCATAAGAATTACATAATCATGGAATGTAAAGCAACTGGGCCATGTATACACATTGTCAGTACCCACCCTTAGGCCATACCTCCTTATTAAATAAATGATAGGCCAGTCATGCTTGGGGTGAATTTATGAATACCCATCTAGTTGTCTAATTTCTTCTTAGCAGAAGATAAGTGTGTCACATTGCTTGATCTAGCGAAGATTTTTTTTCCAGAGAAGGTGAGGTCACTGCATGATAAATCTGTCTGTCCACTATGATTTATTTTTTTGAATGAGGTTCAGTTCTTTGGTTCACAGAACTGTTTGATTTGTAGAGAAATAAGATGTCTTGGACTGTTGGATCTGTAATAGCTAGGAAAGCAAGAAACAGATTGCCCTAAGGAGTCTGTAAGACTCTGAATACAGGGCCTTCAGCCTCTCTTGATAGATCAGATCCTTTGGTCCTATAATCTTTTTTGTCAGGAATCATATGCTTAGTAAGATACAGTCCAAAGGGGGCATTGTATTCTAGGATGGGCCTAATCAACGCAGGATATAGAGTGGTCAGGACTTCTTTGAACCAAGAGGAAATAACCTTTGCAATCAGCTGTGCCAGGCAGAAGGATTTCCTAACCACTGTTGTAACATGATTGTCAAAGAACAGAGAATTATCTACCCATGTTACAAGGACTGTCAGCAACATTTTTGTTTTAGAGTGTAGTGTTTACTATACTATAAGTTGGTGGACAGTTTGTCAAATGCAACAGTATTGCATTTTTAGCATTTAGTTTTAGCTGGTTTTCGGTGTACCAAATATTAACATGAGTAAGCTCAGTTTGTAGCTGCTGCATACCAGAAGGAAATTCAACTATAACACCCAGTTTACAATTGTCAGCAAACTTGGCTAACCAGATTTCCTAATTTTTGATTTGGATATTAGAGAAGAATATGCCAAACAGCAGAGATCCCAACATGGAACTCTGTGGTACCCCACCCCACTGTTTACTTTTATGTTTTCTGAGGACATGCTTGACGTCCTCACAGTGTGGGTTCTATCCCTCAGTCAGTTTGCAATCCATCTAACTACACAGGAATCGATTTGAAGCACATTTAGCTTGTTGATAATGTTGGTATACAGCATCAAATGCTTTGGCAAGGTTGCAATATGCTGTATGGACAGTGTGACACTGTCCATGGCTTGCATTACCCTCTCAAAAAAATTTACCAGATTTATTAGACAGGCTCTACTATTAACAAAACCAAACAGGAATCAAATCTTATAAGACTTTGTATATCATAGGTTATTAGGTCTGTTATGACCCATTCCATGGCTTTGCAGATGAGACTCATTAGGCTGATGGGTCTGTACTTCCCGGGATTTATGTTGGAGACATGGGGACAAAGCCAGTGGATAATCTTAGGTTAAACAGTTTTAGGAGCAGGTCCACTAGCACATATTTGTGGGTCTTTTGTTTTGCTATATATTCTAATGGGCCTATTTTTCTCTTAATGTATTATTCATTTATGCATGTGGACTACCAGCCTGGTTTGCTATTTCCTTTCCCTTTTTGTTTAGTTTTTGGTATGGACCGTCAGGTTTTTATAGTTTTCTAGGTGAGCACAGAATTTTTTGCATTACTACTAGCCATGTCTACATTTGGGGGGGGCACAGTTATTATTGAACTTTAAGACTTCATCATAGAATTGTAGGAAATTTGTGTGTTTGAAGTCTTTGAATATTGCTGTATTTACACTTTGATCATGTTAATATCTGCCAGCCACTTTCTGTATTAACTGAATAAACTTGACTGCATTTTTGTGTAAACATTTTGTATTCGACATTGATTTGACATTGCTGTTTAGATGATTGTATGTACAGTTTTGTATCAGGCTTATAGTTAAGTTAAAATATTTTTTTAATCAGCCTGCTAAACCATATTAGTTAATTGATCAGTTTATTGGTCGATCAGTTATTTATTTAATTACCAGTAGCATTTGCCATCTTAATTAGATCATTATTATTATTATTATTATTATTATTATTATTATGCATCATTAGCACAATGTCATCCTGATACACCACACTGCTTTGTCATTTTGGGAGAATGTTGTCTTAGCCCCATATAGCTGGCATTGCATGATGGTCCTTTATGGACATTAAGGGCTGCAGCATTTATTTAATTTGGTACTACCACAAGTGAGTTGGGTTTGCATCCTAAAATATTCTTGTGTTTAATAAAATAAAACATGGTTCTGGAGACAATAAACAAAATCTTCAAGATTGCAAACAGTCACTCACTGGCATTTAGGGAAAATATACATTTTCATAGAAAAGGCTATGATTACAGTCAATATGAAAAGGGACTAAACTCTATAAATGGAGGCAACAGGAAAGGAAGGGAGAAAACAATTTCTGAAGCAAAGATGTACAACTGCTCATTCACTTATGCAGAGATTGACACCTTTAAAGCATTATCTGCTTTGTTCTCTCCAAAACAATATTTTTCATAAATCTGTTTTTTAAATTCTGTTGTTATATTGGAGTAGAATATTCAGATATATTTCCCAAATTGTTTGGAAACCTACTAAGGAGATACAAAATTATACAAGATCTTGAAATTAAAAGGACATATACATTAGTATTGCCAATCCAGTTAAGGGCCTGTATGATAATAATCATGGCCAGTCCTCACTGTTACTTCAATGCCGACTTGCCTACTTAGGATGTATTGAAAGACTACAGGAAAGGATGCAGGAAAAAGGTGAAGAATAAGATAAAATGAATTAAAGTAAGAAAGAAAAGTAATCTGGAGTGGGGCACTTGGGAGCAATGACAGATGGTCGGCAGTGGGGGGCACTATGGGGTCTTCTGCTTAGTGCTCCATTTCATCTAAGGCCAATCATGATAACAATAATGGAGAAAACAAAAGGGTGGATTACATAATTATGGAGAATATGAGTTCTTTGATAGCAATTTCTTTTGAGAATTGTTATTTTCAGTTGTTTAATTCAGAACTTGCATATGAAGAGCATGTGCAGGGTAAATGTTATACTGACATTTTAGGAAAAGAAGATATCAGCTGGAATGAAGAGTAAGGTTTATGAATCAGCAGAGAAGAAAAGTGGAAACTATACACAGTGATATATAAAAAACAACACTGATACAGGTTACTGATATCAGAAAGACACAAAAGTGTTTTTGTAGGATCTTTGGTTTAATGCGATTTGCACAGTATTGCTTCTGAATATAATATACATTTTCTAAATATGGAGCAATCTTACAAAAAAGAAAATGAGTCCATTGGATGAATGGGTACATCAGATACTATATGGAGTACTGATCCACTTCAGACTAGACGCAGTCAGAAATATCATCCTGCTTTTCTGTTAGTCTTTTCTGGTGCGCTACGCAAAACTGATTCAGAAATTAAAAATGTTTTAATGAAGGAAAAAAACAAAGTTATATGTTAAAAAAGGTAAGGAAAATGGAAATGGCAGGCACTTAGATTCAATAAGATGAATAAAGAAGTGAGTTATTTTCCAGTTTGGAAAGGAAAAGACAGGAACAAACAGAGGAAAAACAATCTGTGACTAAGGTAGGATTTAAAAAATCCCTGCGTAGACACTGTGGTGACAAAATGTTTGTGTAAACTGCCTAGTGGTGCAATACCTGTACATATTTGTATCGCTGATTTTGTGGGAGAGGTGGCAGAGGGTTAAAGCCGACTTTGGAACTATACAAAACCAAGCTCCTGTGTTTGTAGTTCTAAGATTATGTAGTCCGTCTTTAAAAGGCTCAGACTTTGTTAATTGTGCAAAAAGGCTCACTCCTAGAAACATGTCACTGCTGTAATAATTTGAAATCAGAAACATTAAATAAAGAAGTTCATCTTCTATTAGAAAATGTAGCATACCAGAGCACCCTGAGCTGTATTTACGAGTTAAGGCAAAAACGATGGTATCTTATTCTTTTTAATAGACTATGGTTTTGAGCTGGTGAATGTAATATAAGACCAGATTCAGTCACTGAACCTACAATTATACCATTTTTTAATGTCAGAAAATTCATAAGAAACTAAATTACTAAATGGGAGTTTAATGAGACTGCCAAGTGAATACCTAGAAAATAACAAAACTTAAAAAAAACAAACAAAAAAAAAGAGAAAATGCATGATTTATGTCCCAGAAGATTTATGCATCAGATTAACAAATAGATCCATATTTTAAGTAGTGGTTATTGATGAAAACATAGACTGCTAACTCTAACACTCTACAAAATAGATTTGATAGTTGACTGAGTGTACTACAGAAACCCTTTTGACCTCCTTATGAACTAAAACATGTAGTTAGATTAGGAAAAATCATTAATTAAATTACTCTTATGATTTAGTAATCAAATCTCTAAAGTTATGTTGTTTTCTGCGAGAACACTAATTTGCTTTATTTAGATAGTTTTACCCTTTTGTTTTTAATAGAAACAAAATTGTAGTAGGCAAACACTAAACTGTCTTACATGATTGTAAGAATCATGCAGGGAATGTAAGCAGGACCAGTATGAAGCTATTTCACATTCTGGAATTGCAAACTGGACAAAGGAAACTTTGGCAAACAAACATTTTTTATGGGTATTTTGTGAATATTTCTAAAATGCCATTTCTGATGCAATAGTTATGATAGGGTAAGAGTGCTAGTAATTTAACACAGATTAATTTTTCATGCACTGAGCTGTATTTACGAGTTAAGGCAAAAACTATGGGGAAATTAGCAACATCATTGCCTGAACTGTAGCCTGTCCAAAAATTAGTGTCTTATAAAATTAAAGGTAATGGGCCAAATTCCACAAGACTTGCTGTCAGCGTGAGTGACTTACTTTGGTGTAAGGTCTAACTATAAAGCAGGCTTACACCATACCAAGAGCGAGTCTTTTGGAATGGGACCCAATTTTACCATTATGGGAATTTATATCAGAGTCTTATTTTTGCATTTTCTGGGAGCATATCACTACTCATAGGTTCATAGGTTAGGTTAGTACAAGGTTAGTACAAGGCTAACTGCCCTCGCGAGCCATTGTAAGCCTAGCCAATTATCTCTTGTGAGACTCAAACCTTGCACCTTGTGTTTCTAAGGCAAACACCTTAACCATTAGGCCACCCTCCCTGTAGCATGCATCTAAACATTAATGTAACAAAAGTTTCTTAACATTCATTGATAATAATACTATTACCTGGGTGCTTGTTAAAATTTTAAATTAAATTAAATTAAAATTTTGTTAAAATTTTGAGGGCCACAGTTGTGATCCTTGGAACAGTAATACTGAAAGTTTGAATATTGTTTTTTTTTTCCTTTCTTTTTATCCCGTTACATCTGACCATCAAGCTACCTCCACATGCCTAATTGTCTTCATCTGCAAGTCCCATTATGGCAGACTTCTAATGCCCCCACACCATAATGGCATTTCATAGGCGAGAGTTCCTGTATCAAGAAGGCGTCTATCCCTGCCCATGCAGGCTGTTCAGGTTTGTTTCAGGCTGGATAAGTGGGCAAGATGGCCAGAAGAGAAGCAATTATGCTTCGCTGTTTTTTTTTTTTCCCTTGGCCTAGGTCCCTTGTCTCTGTGCTGACACTGTTGAATGTAGTTTGGGGGACAATGGGAGGTCCACTGAGCACATGTCCCCACACATGGCCCCTCCATCCTTTCAGCCTGGTGGGAGATGCCCGATACTATCCCTCCCTTCAAGCCGTAAAATACTTTAATTCTAAATTCCTAACCATACTAGACCACCATGCACCAACCCATTCTAGCAGAATTAGGACTAAACCTGCCCCATGGCTTTCAAAAGAAACCAAGCAAAAAGATCCATCTTAGAAATAAATACTGGACTAAATGGCGAACCACTAAAAACCCTGTAGATCAACAAAAATTCAGACAGCTGAGAAATATCACAAAAAAAGCTATACTCTCAGATAACAGAAACTTTTACCTACAACTTCAGCAAACTCACCAAAATAAACCACAAAAATTTTGGGTGAGCATTAACCAACTACCCATGGATTAATGGATTCAGGGAAGGTGGGAGGGTGGCGTAATGATTAAGGTATTTACCTTAGAAACACAAGGTGCAGGGTTTGATTCTCACAGGGGGTTATTGGCTAGGCTTAAAAATGGTCCATGAGGGCAGTTAGCCTAGTAATAATCCATGAATCCATGAATCCATGAATTGCAAATCAGCTATTACCTAATAGCTTAACTCTACTAACCTCTAATACTAGCCCACCCCCTCCATTTCTCTTCCAACCAGTCCCAACATCCTACATTCTTATCCATATCCAAAAACTGAAACCATCCACTCCATCAGCTGACCAATTACCTGCAGAATATCTACAAAAAGTAGCCAAATCCATAGCCTATCCCATTTCCATTCTGATTAATAGAACCATCAGTGAAGGACACATCCCAACTATCTGGAAACTCTCCCACATTATCCCCCTACATAAAGGTGGCAACTCACCCGAATTTTCTAACTACTGACCAATAGCCTTACTTTCTCCTTTGGCAAAAATAATGGAAAAATGCATCCATAGTCAATTACTTGACCATCTAATCCAAAATAACTTACTTTCCAGATGTCAACATGGATTCAGGCCATTCCACAGCACTACCACTGCCCTCCTATCCTTTACTGACTGTATTAACAAAAAAACTAATAATAATATGCTTTCCTCTGCATTCTTCATCGATCTGTCCAAAGCATTCGATATGGTTAACCACCAGATACTTATAAATATCCTCAAATCCCTGTCACTAGATGCACTGGCTATAAAATGGTTCCAATCCTACTTAGATAATAGACAACAGGCTGTGCTATGGCATAATAATTTATCTACTCACCTCCCCATTAACCTTGGTGCCCCTCAAGAGTCCATATTAGGACCGCTCCTATTCTCAATTTTCATCAATGACCTTCACTTAGTAATTCCTCAAGCTACATGTATACAATACGCAGATGATTCTACACTTATATGCTCAACCACATCTACATCTGAACTGCAGTCCCTAACCCAAAAGGTGTTTAATACAGTAGAACAATGGTTTACACAGCGCTGCCTTTTCTTGAACCCCAAAAAAACAAAACTCTTGCTCTTTACTCCTACACGAAAGTCCTCCCCAATAGATTTCACAATAATATTCAATAATGGTACTCTCATATCTCCAGATCCAACTACCAAACTCCACAGAATAACTATTGACAACAACCTTAACTTCGACACCCATATCAACAATACACTAAAAACTGTTAATAGAAAACTAGGCTCTCTCTACAGGATCAAACCCTTCCTTTCTCCAGCAGCTAGAACAACTATTGCTCACACTCATCTAATCTCAACACTCCTCTATGCCTCGCCCATATATATTAATCTATCAAAGAGTAACCTCAGCAAAATGGAAAACTCCTACAATAACATTGCCAGATTTGCCACAGGCAATCCATTTAGAACCCACCATTGTTATAATCTAAAGCAGCTAGGATGGCTTGAGCTACAAAATCAGTTTAAATTTCACCAACTGACCATTGCCCATAAGACCCTTTACCAACCGTCCAATAGTCCAATACTTTCTATCCTCATTATCCCCTACAAAAATCTTAAAACCTTATGTTCATCACATAAACTTCTAGTAAATACATGTAAATCCAACAACATGGCTGGTGACTCTCTGTTCTCCAATACTGTTGGAAAAGCCTGGAACCTACTTCCCAGTGAATTTTCATCACTGTCCTCTATATCACTTTTCAAAAACAAACTGAAACTTTTCCTTAGAACACACTGGTTAAGCCCCTGTACTAACCCTGACTAACTTGCTCGTCTTACTAGGTTCTGCTTACCCACTACTTCTCGGTACCAAGTCCTATTTTCCTTGATAACAAAGACAACTTTATCTTCTAGATAATGCTACTGTTTCTATTGACATCTTCTGTGGATACTTACTTTAATACATATGTGATAATTTGTTAGATTGATCTCCCCGGGTCTCTACTGAAAATGGATATATATCCAGTTAGACTAGCCCGGTCAACAAATATAAAATAAATAAATAAATAAATAAATAAAGATTGGTGCAACCATCCTCCTAACTGCTTTATCAGACTCTCAAAATGCTAATTGAACTCTGGTCGCCTGATCTGTAATCAGGGCTTCATCCCTCCATGCTATGAAAGTGACAAGTGGGAATATTGTTGATATATGTTACATCTGAGGCTGGGGTACACTACAGTACTTCGCTTATACTGAAGTATAATGACCTTGACATTAACATGTATAAGTGGCAGATCTGTGGGAGTCACAGCAATAATTCTTTAATGGAATTACAGAGTTTTGAGATACACTGTATTTTTTAAGTAACCACATTTCATTGTTCATATTTGTACGACACATGTTCATGGCTCTAGCACTTTTGGTTGGGAGCCAGTGTCATCTGCTTTCAATAGGGCACAATCTGATATAATTCTTCCATCTTCTAGCTATTTTTTGTTATGAGGTACATGCGCTGACATACCATGTATATTAGATGCTGTGAAATAAAATTATAGCATTGAATTGAATTATTGTGGATGTGGTTATCATCATGTCGAATATATATATATATATATATATATATATATATATATATATATATATATGTTGTATTTTTTGAAAACTCATAAAACTAATTTCACTAAAGATTTTAAGATTTTCAAAAACATTTTTAGAAGGAGCAAAAGCCTTCTAACCCCAGTTGTGTTTTCAACTACATGAATGGCTTCCAGGTGTTCATATCCTCATCATCTGTTTAATACTATCCCATCTAATTATTTTTAGGTGGTTAGTAATGTTTCATAATTTATTATACTTTACTGTCGGCTGAAGGGGACTGACATTCTAATAAAAAAATTTGCAATCTTTTTTCTTATAACACACCATAGACAACATCATTTTAGTTTTTTTTATATTTATATTTACTTCCAGTGGTACTGCTGCTTGACTTCTTAGAATGTCTTTGGAAGTTGTATAATTTGTTCAAGTGTTTCTTCCTCACTGCTTGACTCTGGTTTATTTCAAGCGTAGGCTGATACAATGCCTGTCACCATATGTTGAAATCCTACTATAGATGAAGCAGCTAAATTACAAGTTTTGCTATGCTTTTTTATTATAATTACTAGTAATATATTTCAACCTTTCTCACACTGTATTCCTAAGGTATGATATTGTCTCTCATTTCCCCTGGCTGACTTATTCAGTCATCCATGACTTAAAAGTGTACACTTCATATGTCTAGTTTGGCAGGCTACTTTCAACTGTCCATAAGTCAAATATATCACGCAGGCTCAGACACATTCATGTGCAAAAACTACATGATATTTGATTTGTACAAAACAAGGTAGGATTCACAAGCTACCAGATGGCCATTATCACACTTGGCATGTGATAAGTAATGCATGAATTAAATGGTAATCAGTGACTTTTTTTCTGTAGTTGGAAATACATGCATATCTGATTAATTAAAGGGACTGGAAAGGTGGAACTTTCCTTTTGATACAAAAAAT